>NC_037681.1:5576829-5788562 GCF_003255815.1 Theropithecus gelada
TTTTTGTATTTTTTAGTAGAGACGGGGTTTCACCGTGTCAGCCAGGATGGTCTCGATCTCCTGACCTCGTGATCCGCCCGTCTCGGCCTCCCAAAGTGCTGGGATTACAGGCTTGAGCCACCGCGCCCGGCCGGATAAATGCACTTTTGAAGGGATTTTAGGCACCAAGATGAACATTAAAGTGGGAAGAGGAAGAGGGAGGAAAAGAGTTCTATATTCCCTATTCCCCAAACCTATGCTCCTCGGTTTTAAATTAAGTAAAATCCCAAAAAAATTCTTTTTCACAAAGAACTGAAAAACACAATTAAAAATTACTGCCACAAAGACATGATTTTAAAAATGAGGATGCTATATGGGATGTATGTTAAAAAGTAAAGTTTTAATGAATATTAAAAGATGTTTTTGAAGTCTTAAGTATGTTCTAAATGACGTTTCTGACAGGTTTTTTTTTTTTCTTTCATTTCACCTTAAGAATGACAATAACTGTTGCATACTGTACATACAGAATACCTATGCTGAAAAATACTGGATGAGTTCTATCCATTTGTATATTGCATAATATTTAATAAGTGTTATTCTCATATAAGGAACATTTTTTGCCTCAATAGTTAATCAACTTTTTAAATTATAATGCATAATATTATAAAATTTAGAAAGTCATTATAAGAAAAACATGATTTAATTAACCTGAGGATAAAAAAATTTTAAATACGAAATATGGTGTACTTACAAAATAATATGTCAAACGTATATGTTTGTTTTAGAGAATGGTACAAAAGTGAGTATTGATGTACTGGTCACCCACCTCTAGAAAGAGGACATTACCCACATAGTAGAAGGTCCTTACATATCTGTTCTTGGATGTTCCCCTCCTGTCACATACCCCAATATTATAGGGAACCACTGCCCTACCTACATTTTGTGTTACCTTACTTTTGTTTTTTTTTATAGTTTTACATCTTTATAAGTTGCTAGGTTTTATGTAGTTTTGAACATACATAGATGGAAATATATGTTCCTTTTTCTTCACTCAACTTTATTTTTTAAAGAGTCATCTATGTTGACTCATGTAGCAGTAGCAGTGGGTCATTCATTTTCTCTGATATATAGATTACTTTGTTGGAACATATCACAATTTAATTACCCATTCTATTGATGATAGACAATGGGACTCGCCCCTTTCTCCATCTCTTTTTTTTTTCCGTAACAAAACAGTATTGCTAATGAATATTTTCATACCTGTGTCTTAGTGTACATGGGTATAAATTTCTGTATGGCTGTTGACAGATCAAATGGGTGGACCTACCTATACATATCAACTGTTTTCCAAAGTGGTTGTACCAGTTTACACTACCGTTGACTATTTATAAGAATTATTGTTGTTTGGGCCAGGTGCGGTGGCTCACACCTGTAATCCCAGTACTTTGGGAGGCCGAGGCAGGTGGATCACAAGGTCAGGAGCTCGAGACCGTCCTGGCTAACACGGTGAAACCCTCTCTCTACTAAAAACATACAAAAAAAATTAGCCGGATGCGGTGGCGGGCACCTGTAGTCCCAGCTACTCAGGAGGCTGAGGCAGGAGAATGGCATGAACCCAGGAGGCAGAGCTTGCAGTGAGCCTGAGATTGCGCCAGTGCACTTCCAGCCTGGGTGACAGAGCGAGACTCCATCTCAAAAAAAAAAGAAAAGAGAAAAAAGAATTATTGTTGCTCTACATAGTTGCCAACACTTGGTATTGATTGGCTTTGACATTTATATTTCTCAGTGGCTTTAATTTGCATTTTCCTGATCACTAATTAGGTAGAGCATCTTTTCATATGCATTTTGCCTATTTATGTTTCCCTTTCTAGGAAATGTCTTTTTGTCCTTTGTATTTTTCTATTAGATTGTCTTTTTTTCTTTAGGTTTTCACAAGTTCTTTCAAAGAGGCTGCTTATACTAATCCCTGATGTCAAGACATTAGTCTGGTAGTAAGATGAATAAAATGAATTTATTTGTCAGGGTAGATATTGTTGCCAACTTCAGTCAGGATAATTGCAATAGTGGCAAATCTAAATTAAAATTTTTTCTCCTTTCCTTTAACTATAAAGGATTCACTTTAAGAGATTTGGAAACTCTTCCCTTTGGAATTGCTCTTCCCATCAGAGATGCAATTTATCACTGTCGTGAGCAGCCGGCCTCAGACTGGCCGGAAGCTGTCTGTCTCTTGATTGGACGTCAGGATCTGTCCAAGCAGGCCTGCGAAGGAAACTTACCCAAAGGGAAGTCTGTGAGTATCAACATGGAAAGTTCAGAGTTCCAATTTTAGCCTGAAATAAAATCATAAAGTAGAAATGTTCTTCATTTTCCTTTAAGGCTTTTTCTAAGTATATATATCAGCTTGTCTTTTATATTATATGCCATATGGGGTTTCTAATTGTACGCATCTTATTAATTGTAAGTTGAGCATAGGAGCAGGAGATTTTGTGAATGTTCTATCTTGTGCCTGGATCTTTCTTTGCCTTGAGTCAGGACAAGTCCTGAGTGTAGTCGTGGAGACTACCATGGCTGTTTCCCTACTTGTACCACATTAGTAGCTAACCACTTTGTAATTATTACATAGGAAAAGGGAGAGCACATATATCCTGAATTTGGATGGGTAATTATATATAAATATTTTCTACTGCGTATTTTTTGATGTGTTGAATTTTTTGAATTTAACCTTTTAAATAGGTGTAAACATACTTGTTTAATCACATAAAACTGTAGCCCCAGGGAAAACATGTGTTTTTTTCACTAGAGTTGTTTAAAAAGATGTCTTAAGCTATCCCTCCTAAAATACTGTCTTTCATCAATCTTCAAGTTTGTTTTTTTTTAAAATGCATTCTAGGAATC
Organism: Theropithecus gelada; assembly: GCF_003255815.1. Lineage (NCBI taxonomy): Eukaryota > Metazoa > Chordata > Mammalia > Primates > Cercopithecidae > Theropithecus > Theropithecus gelada. The sequence continues at coordinate 5,579,704 of NC_037681.1, forward strand.
CTGCAAGTAGAAAGTAAAGTTATTTCATTACTCTCCAATTATCTTTTTAAGTCATCCTCTCTTAAAAGTTGAAAAGGAAACTTTTAAAACTTATTCTAGAATTCTAGGTAACTTTAAAAAATAGACAGTAGAATCTCATCAAGGAAGATTCAGGAATAATAATTCCACTCCTGGTGACTCTTATGTTCATGTCCGTGAGAAGACAGTGTGGGAATTTGGCCTTACCTCTTAATAGCTTTTGAATCAATACCTAATAATCAGTACATTGTAACTATGAGTCACCTTAGGTCTTATTACTGCTTCTTCAGAGCCTATATCAAAACTTATTCCTAACCTCACAGTTGCCTAATGAGTACCCATGCTGGAGTCAGTTTCCATGGGCATCTGATTCTCCAGCAGGGTCATCCCAGCGCATCTCTCCCTTAATCTGCGTCTCAATCACAGCTGTTTGTTGAATTAGTATTTATATCCTGTTTTAAACAGAAAACAAATCTTTTTGCTTATAATATGGCTTTCCTGTGAGAGAGAGCAGTTCAGCACCATTAGCATGAAAACATTAATCTGTATTTGAATGTCATCTTAAGTAATTCTGTCTAAATACAGTTTGTTCAGTTATTTGAGGCTACATTTTATAACTAATCCCATCTAAATTTATTTTGTCACTATTTGAGACTATATTTTATAGCTAACTCACCCATTAGAATATAGTTTTTTTAAAATTAGATATTTTATAGGAACCAAAATGAATTTTTAGGAACTAAAAGTGATTATTTGGTCATATCTACTTTTTTTTTTTTTTTTCAGGCTAACCTTGTTGTTTTCATATTAAATGTTGCAAAACTTTAACATTTCAACTCGGAGTTAATCTTTGTTAAAAGAGTATAATACTGTTTTTGAGGGAATATGATATGATTCCATGCAGTTCACATCTGTGTTGCAGTTAGGTTTAATTATTGGACTGGGAAGCGCCATATTAAAGCACATGCTGGGCTTATGAGAACATGATGACAGTCAAGGAATTTACCCTCTTACTTGTTTTGCTGCAGTTCAGTACTTTTCCTTCTAAGAAATTTTTATTGGAAACACATTTTAAAAAAATAGTGAAAACTGGCTTGGTGAGGTGGCTCGTGCCTGTGATCTCAGCACTTTGGGGTGGCCAAAGTGGAGGACTGCTTGAGCCCAGGAGTTTGAGACCAGCCTAGGCAACATAGTGAGACCTCATCTCTACTTAAACAATTTTTTAAAAAAGTTTAGCCAGGTGTGGTGGTATGTGCATATAGTCCTAGCTGTTTGGGAGGCTGAGATGGGTGGATCTCCTTGAGGTCAGGAGTTCAAGACCAGCCTGGTCAACAGGGCAAGACTCTGTCTCTACAAAAAACAAAAAAAATTAATCTGGATGGGTGGTACACATACGCAGTCCCAGCTACTCGGGAGGCTAAGGGGGAAAGATCGCTTGAGCCCAAGAGGTGGAGGTTGCAGGGAGCCATGATCCCACCACTGCACTTCCGGCCTGAGTGACAGAGTAAGACCCTGTCTCAAAAAAAAAAAAAAAAAAAGAAAAAATAATGAAATCCAACCACGATCCTATCTATTTAAAGTGTAAAGTAAGAAAGTATTTTATTGTGTGACTTCCCCCAACCCTTGGTGTATATCCTTTCAGGCTTTTTTCCTTCTCCTTCTATTAATGAACAGACAATATTTAAATTAGCATTATTAGCAGTGACTAGTATTCATACTCTACTTGCAATAATTTGTTTCTTTTTTAAAATGATCAGGATGTAGTTTTTTTTATAGTTTATTCAGAATATTTCTCTGCTTGTGTCCAGCCTCTTGACTGTTGTCCTAAATTTAAATTTTCCCCCTTATTTCACGTAGCAAATATTTCTAAGTAGGGAATATAGTACTTTTGTTTGTTTGTTTTGATTTTTGTTTGTTTGTTTGAGACAGAGTCTCACTCTGTCACCCAGGCTGGAGTACAGTGGCGTGATCTCGGTTCACTGCAACCTCTGCCTCCCGTGTTCAAGTGATTCTTCAACCTCAGCTTCCCCAGTAACTGGGACTACAGGAGTGCGCCACTGCATCTGGCAAGCTAATTTTTGTATTTTCAGTAGAGACCAGGTTTCACTGTGTTGGCCAGGCTGCTCTGGAACTCCTGACCTCAGGTGATCCGCCCGCCTCGGCCTCCCAAAGTGCTGGGATTACAGGCGTGAGCCAGCAATATAGTACTTTTTAAAAAGATTTGTAGAGTCGAGTCCTGGTATATATTGCAGCCCCAACCCATCCCTGCTTTGGAAAACGTATTTTCTCTGTGCTTACTGTAGTCATGGAACATCAGCCTATATATTTTCGTGTTCAGTAAGTGCTTGTTGACTGCTTTTTAAATTATTATTACAATAAAGTCTGTTACTCAGGTGCTCTCATCAGATGTTCCTTCAGGAACAGAAACTGAGGAGGAAGATGACGGGATGAATGACATGAATCACGAGGTCATGTCATTAATATGGAGTGAAGATTTAAGGGTACAGGATGTGCGAAGGCTTCTTCAGAGTGCGCATCCTGTCCGCGTCAACGTAGTGCAGTACCCGGAGCTCAGTGACCACGAGTTCATTGAAGAAAAGGAAAACAGGTGAAAGAAAACACTGTGCACTATCTCTTGTCATGTGTTATTGTTACATTTGGGTCTTGTTTATATTTGTTTTTCCTTCAAGTTTTTAGCATTTAAAACCCTAAAGAGATTTAAAAGATACTTTCAAGTTAAAATGTGCCCTCTGTTTTAAGCTTTCATCCAACTTCAACAAACCACGTGTGTTAGCAAAATATCTTTGGCTTTTGAGGACATAATGGTTGTATTTCAGATCTTCCTCCTCTTGAAATACGTATAACAATTTACTCTTTAGAAAAGGTGAATGTAAAACCATTTTGCCTGATAGTTCCCTTAAGAATTTACAAACAAAGAAAACACTGGCCTTGTTTTTCTGTGTCTTGATCAGGATAGATTTTGAGGTTAGTGGGGTTTTTAGTGTAGTTTAAACTTACATCAGTATTTTTTTTTTTTGATATGATAGATAATACTCCAAATAAATAGATAAGGCAAACTAGATATGCCTTTCTTCTGCTACTCCCCTGCACAGGATACATCCTTTGATACATTTTAAGACTCAGTGGTAAACGACATCACATGCCTGTGACATTCCAGAGCTATTCTCTTGGGACACTTCTATTTTAAAATTCTCTCCTGTTCTTTTATCTGCTTGTGTCTATTGTCTGTCATTCATCTGCCACTGTTTTCTAGTTCTCCTTACTTTTTTTATGGTACTGCTTTGAGAGGAAGGGTCACCCACATTCAGCCACAGGCTGCTGAAGATCTGAATTAGTTGTGATTTCCCTATCAACTGTTTCTTCCCCACAAGTCCCCAGTTATTAGTCGCCTGTGAATAAGGAGATGGAGTGACTTGAGTTAAGAGCTAGGATTTATGAGCATGACCTCTAGAGCCAGGCGTGGCCATGCTGTGCTGGGTGACTTTGGTTAAATTACTTTACCTCTTGTTGCCTCAGTTGCCTCATCTGTAAAAATAGGCATTCCTCATGGGATGGTGCTATGTATCAAGTGAATTATTTTTACATAGCACTTAGAATACTGCCCAGTACATAGTAAAGCTCAGTGCAGTCAGCCAGTATTAGTAGTAGAGTGCATTGATTCTAAGATGCAAATTTTGTCACTTTTTAATATCTCTGAAATCAGATGTGTATTTCAGTGAATAGGTGTAATACTTTAATTGGCAGTGCTTTTTCTTTCTTAGTATCTCATGAAATAATGATACATCTTATCAGTGGCATCTTATATTCAGGGGATATAATATTGTTCTCATTATAATTGTGTTACTTCTGCAAAGTTGAAGTGAATTATGTATATGATTTCCTCTAAAAAAATTCTATGGGCTGCAGCAGCCTCTTGACTTTGAATTTTCCTGATCCCAAATTAATGTGGCGGTTGTGTTCCCAGAGAATCTTTAAGACAGAAAAATTTTTCTTTCCAGTTAGCTAGAAAAGCAGTTATGTGTGTCCGGTTAAGGAGGGAGTATGCTTATGAATAGCTTTGTCTGCAGAGAAGATGTTCGTCACTTGTCAGCCTCTGAAGGGATGTTTCTGTGTCTTCAGATATAACTTGTGTAAGCATTTCTTAGTTATAAATGCCCTACTTCCAAAATTTCTGTTAGTTTTTTTTAAGTAGCTATATGGAATGTTAAGCTGTTTTAACATAGGAACAAGTTGAAGAGTGGTATATTAATTTCACAGTAGAGCCCACAGAAACCATTTTAACCTTGAACATACCTGATATATAATGGTATTAGTCCTATAAATCTAGTCATCATGTAAGTGAAACCAATCTGTATTTCCTGTGGAGACACCATGAAATCCATTCACCTCTAATATAGGGACCTTGTTTCTTTTCTTGTGTACAGGCCACAGAAATGGCACTTCTGAGGCTGTATTGGCAAAAAGGGATGGGAGGAGGATCCCACATGTACTGAGGACAGCTAGACTGAAATTAACACAGTGATAAAAACCCCAAAAGTACTATATTTTCCTTTGAGAAGGTTAGCATCCGTCGGAGTGGAATTTTAAATTTCTTTTTTTTGAATGCCTAGAGACAGTTGGCTTGGTTTATAGGCCAGGTGGTTTTCATTCAATGTAAATATGAAACAAAACAAAGGAAATATGTCTGTCCCTAAGAGTGTAATAGGAACAAGAATATTAAAATGAAAATAATCATGTTTGGGTGGTTCACTCACATCTTTGTATTAATTTACTTTGAGACAACTTCATCTTACATAGAATACCTTTTGAAATATTTACAGATGATATTTCAATTGTGCTTTGCTTTAAAAATTTTCACATGTTGGTTTTTACTTTAATTACAGATTGCTCCAATTGTGTCAGCGAACTATGGCTCTTCCTGTAGGACGAGGAATGTTTACCTTGTTTTCGTACCATCCTGTTCCCACAGAACCATTGCCTATTCCTAAATTGAATCTGACTGGTATGTTAAATTCTGGACTCAATGAGAAAGGAAAATGATTAAGTACATGCATTAAGTGTAGTTCTTTAAATTAGTTAAGATGAAAGAAATGCTCCCTGTATCCCCAGTGATTTTAAATATTCCTAATAGCTGCTATAGTGGTTATCAAAGCTTAAATACCATGTCAAACTAAACCTCGAGAGAAGCAGATTAGAGCTCATTACTCATTTTTGCTTTTTAATGAGGTGATTTCAAGATATAAAAAGTCACTTGGAGAAGTTCAGAAAGATATTATTGATAATGACGAGTATTAAATTTTGAATAATCTTAAGTATAATATATAAAAATATTTAGTCTTAAAATGTCTTATGTCATAGTTTGAACAGATGATCATTGTATAAATCAAGGAATGTACTAAACAAAAAGAGAAAAAAATGGTTACTTACAGTATTCCCACTCTTCTGCGTCACTCCTTTTAACATTTTAGTATATATGTTTCCCAAGTTTATTTCCACATATTTATAATTTTATATTTGTTTAATTATCAGAAAATTTAAATCTATTTTAGTTATTTTTCTTAAAATTTACAGTGAACATCCTTTTATATTTAGCAAATGTATGTGTTTATAATTATGTGTATGTATTGTATACATACACGTGTTTTTAATTGATACATTCATTTTTATTTGCTTCCGAGTATTTCATTCAGTGGATATACCATAGTTTACAGAAGCAGCCTGGTCTTGTTGAAAATTACAGTTTTTTGATATTATAAACATTGTTGGGGCATATTTGTCCTATGTACTTAGACGCAATGCTTAGAACTCTTAGGACACCAAGATGAATGGTTTTAAGGAACATGTCAAATTGCTTTTCCGGTTGGCATGAGTTTTTATTTCTGCCATATATAACTGTAGTTATAGTCTTGATTACAGTGAGTTTTATAGTGCATGTCCACCTAATGCTGATTTGAATGTGTTCTGAAGGTGACAATTGCGTAGTTGAAATTACCATTGAAACTCTATTATAGTATATATGGTTTTGTGAAATCTGTACAAAATGTATGTATAATGTATGTAGTAGTGTATAATATATATAGTAGTATATAAAGTATAATGTAATATATAATAGTATATAATATATGTGAACATAATCGTACAGTATTTTAAATTGCATACTTTAAAAAAATCCAGAGTTCCACTCAGGTTTGTGAAAAGCTTGTGCTTTGAGCAGCATGCAGGAAATGAGACTGACTAAGTGAAGAACACATTCCCATCTCCATATCATGCTTATTCTGAGCCCTAATCTCATTAAGGAACATAGTGAGCAGAGTTGCTTTTAATATTTAAATTGTCTCAGAGGTAACGCACCTGTGGCAAAATCGTAACAGTTATTGATTCTTGATGGAAGACATGGTATATAGATGTTCATTTTAGTAGTCTTTCCAACTGTCTTATATGAAAAATTTCATATAATAAATGTGAGTTAAAATCTCATGCAAAATTGGCAGATGTTAAAATGTATTCAATCTGGGTGATTTAGTACTCAAGTGATACTTGGGTGGGTTCTAAAAAATATATACATGCATCTTTTTTTCTGAATACATTTAATTGAATTTGCATGATTTAAAATGTGCTTATGACATTAATCCAATGTTTTATTCTTTTAGTCATTCTGGTAGGCCAAAAAGAAAGGTTACCTGTTAATTTAGGAAAAAATATTTTCTTAAATAGTTGCTTAACCCACACTAATGTGACCTGTTGTACTTTTGTATGTTGTCATTCTCACTGAAGGAAATTTACCTCACCCTTTGCATTTTATTTTCTCTCGTGTGTGAGTGTTATGTCTTATGCATATGATGAATGAAAGTTTTAGAAAGGTTATTCAGTTTTTCCATATTGATATGTCTGCCTTTTTTGAGAAAGTGCAAGTGTAACTTATGAACTTATCACTCATTGTGGTGCTGTCTAACACTAGCAGTTGAGTTAGCTTTTAGGTACAAAAAGCGTTTAGTAAAGACAAATTAGTCTTACTTTGTGCTTTATGTGTATATGTATACATGCTACAAATAAGACACTCTACATCTACTTAAAATGTATTTTACATAACATCTTAGAACTCTTTTAAAATGGTATTTTCAAAGCTCCAGTGAACTGGATAACTTTATGCAGTAGTTAAAATATTTATGTTAATTATTTTATCTGTGACTTAAGACAATATTCAAAATATATATAAAAAGATTCAATATTTGCTGTATATAATGTAGATCAAAAAGAAAAGAATCAAGAAAAAATTCATAGAGAACATATAGCATTGTGAACATATAATTTACATTGCTTTTAAATAAATGGACCATAAAAGTAAATCTAGTGAATGCCCTTTTGAAGTTCACTGGGTGACTCAAGTCTATAAAAGGATGCTTTTTACAAAGCTATCTCTAAACAGTTTAAACAATAGCATATAATTAGATGTCTGTATCTGTATGTATATAGAGAGAGAGAGAAAAAGAGAGAGGGGGGCATATATAGGTAAGAGCTGTAGCAGATTTATTTAGGTTCTTTTTTTTTTTTTTTTTGAGATGCAGTTTTCTGTTGCCCAGGTGGGAGTGCAGTGGCATGATCTTGGCTCACTGCAACCTCCACCTCCAAGGTTCAAGTGATTCTCGTGCCTCAGCCTCCCAAGTAGCTGGGACTACAGGCGCGCACCACCAGGCCTGGCTTTTGTCTCTTCTTAAGATGTCATTTTTCCTTAATGTCCATGGAAAAATATGGGATAGAACATTCGAAATTAACACCAATGTCATCAGATGTTGGGATTTATAACTTGCATAGTTTAGCAGTGATATTAGTCTTCATTTTGGTTTCTAAGCTCTCTACTGTTTGAAAGAAAGATTTCAAAGCAGTGATTATCCCAATCGGCTCTGTATAATGTTAAATTGGTATCAGTTATCTCATTATATAGCCTCATACATTTTAACAAAAAGGACCATGAACTATTTAGACAGTGAAGGTTTTTCCAGTTTGCATTAAGTTTGACTCACATGTACAAAAATTGTAAGTGGTCATAGAGACCTAACATTCCAGGCATTGATGGTTTTGAATGTAGAAAATGTAAGTAATCTTGGTCTCAAAGATCTAGTCTTGGTTTTGTGAATTTTTGTTCTCTCAATGTTAAATTTTGTTTGGCTGGATAGGGCGTGCCCCTCCTCGGAACACAACAGTCGACCTTAATAGTGGAAACATCGATGTGCCTCCCAACATGACAAGCTGGGCCAGCTTTCATAATGGCGTGGCTGCTGGCCTGAAGATAGCTCCTGCCTCCCAGATCGACTCAGCTTGGATCGTTTACAATAAGCCCAAGCATGCGGAGTTAGCCAATGAGTATGCTGGCTTCCTCATGGCTCTGGGGCTGAATGGACACCTCACCAAGCTGGCGACTCTCAATATCCATGACTACTTGACCAAGGTGAGAGCCTGTGCTCCCAGTGCCTGGCTAGCAGTAGCTCCTAATTGCTCTGTTTGCTCTTCTTTCTTCATTCTTGTATTTCTAAGTCCATTTGTCTCACAGTACATGGAATAATCTTTCTAAAGCGTAAATCAGAGCATGTCACTTCCTTGGTCAAAGCCATTTAATTAATGATCTCCCATTGCTTTTTTTTTTGTTTTGAGTAAGGCGGAGTAGAATTTAATGAGTGACAGAAAAGCTCTCAACAGCAAGAGGGGACCCAAAGGTGGGTTGCCGGCCACAAGGCTGAATCTAGGGGTTCTTATGGGTGTGAAATGAGTGTGCATGCTGATTGGTCTGTGGGTATGCTTGAGAAAGCACCATTGAGAAATAGGCACGATAGTGTAGAGGACCAACTGGGGAAGGACAGGTATATGTAAAGTAGGTGAAGGATAAGGACCAATCAGGAGAGAGCGTGCCAAACGGGAATGAGAGCCCTCTAGTCCATGGATTTATCCAGAACTTGTAGCTTGGTTTTCTGGCTTTCGACTGTCTTTGGCTTGAAGGTTGAGTTTCACCTGAGAACTTACCTACCTCCTATCGCTATCAATCCCCGCCCTGAAGAAGTACATCTAACTGCCTTTAGGATAGGCATGATGACTGTTCTAACTGCTTCATGCTGACAGAGGATGTTGTTTTGGGAAGCAGCAGTCATGTCTCTCTTAGAGGCCTATCTAAGGGTCCCTGGTAAAAGGGAGCCATCAGCCGAGGTTCCATTTTGCATGACCATTTGGAGTTTGATGGCCTCTAGGCGAGAAAAAACACATTTTACAAGGAGGTTAAGTACACATGAACCACATGTGAGTATTACAATGAGAACACAAAGAGGAACTAAAAGGGGGAAAATCCATGCCCGTATATTAGGGAAACCTAGAAAGGACAGAAAGAAAACCTCTGAAAATGGAGTGTTCTATTCCAGGATTTTGCAAAATAGGATTGTCATGGGCATGTCCCCCTAGATCATTAGATATGTTATAATTAGGCATTGCAATGCCTTTAATTAGATTTCTGACCATAGGCTGCAGAATCCAGTAATGCCCGATAATCTCCTTAGTTAGCTGAGGGTCTTGGGGAGAGGGGAAGGAGAAAGTGGGTCCAATTCTCTTCTTGCCCAGTGTCCTGGTCCCTTCTGACAAGACCAGGCCTAGGTTCTTCACTGAAGTCTGAGGGAGTTGAGCCTTGGACTTTGAAACTTTATGTCCTCCGTCAGTTAGAAATTTAAGAAGAGCATTACTGCCCTTCTGAGAAATTTCCTCAGTTGGGGCACAGAGGAGAGTGTCATCTACATATTAAGACTTTAACTTGAGTTTGAAAGAACTCAGAGAGATCTTTTGACAATGCCTGCCCAAACAGGTGGGGGCTGTCTTGGAATCCCTGTGGTAACACCACCCAGGTTAGCTGGGTAGTCTGGTTGGAGGGATCCCTGAATGCAAACAAGTTTTGGGAGTTGGGGTATAACAGTATGCAGAAAAAAGCGTCTTTTAATTCCAAGAATGCAAACCATTTAGTTTCCTCTGGTATCTAATAAACAAAGTATAGGGATTGGGAACCACTGGGTAAATTGGTTCATTACACCGGTTACTCATTAAGGAGGTAGAGATCCTGGACCAGTCTCCATTCCCTGTTGGGTTTCTGTACTCCCGATATTGGGGTATTACAAGGACTGTTGCAGGGTTTAACAAGGCCCTGCATCCTTAGGTTATTAATGATGGCTTCTAGCCCTTTCCTAGCTCCTGTTTTTAGGGGCTGTTATCTTTGATTAGGGAAGGAGATGGGATCCCTGAGATGGATTTGGACCGGTGAGACTGTTGTAGCTCAGCCAGTTTTTCCTGAATTGCCCAAACCTCTGGATTAATATCAGTCTCCACCAGAAGGAGGCAAAGAGTCTGTCCTGGAGCCATAAGGATGGTGGTTCCCTTGTGAGCTAAAATATCCCTACCTCAGAGGAGCTGGGCTTTCAGGTATGATTAAAAAGCCATAGGTAAACAAAAGATCTCTCTAGGTACAGCTAAGGGGTTGAGAAAAATATCTGGTCAGAAGCTTTCCTGAGACACCCCTCACAGTCGTGCTAAGGGAGGAGGGGAAGCCCGGTTTGGCGAGGAGGACAGGTATTGAGGAGGAAGTCCATCGTCTGAGTCCCTTTGACCTCCAGAATCACCCGGGACTGGTGGATGATAATACAGCCTGAGCTGTCAGAGCTGGGGAGGAGAGCCCTGGGACCCAGCAGTCCTGTTGGACCATTTGAGAAGCCGGCTCTGAACCTGGAGACGTACGTCTCTGGAGGCAGTTCATCTTCCAGTGGTCTCCCTTACAGATTGGACAGGGCCGTGGGGGCTGCTTCTGATACCAAGGGCAGTCTCTCTTTTAGTACCCCCACACTGATAACAGCTGGTCATAGAAGGAGAAGCTCCCTGGGGATCCAGAGGTTTATATGCCTGTATGGCAGCTAGTAGTGCCTCTGCCTTTTTTTCGTTCCTTTTCTTCCTTTTTCTTGGGCTTCCTCATGGTCCTGATTATAAAAGACCAGGGTGGTGACTTTCAGGAGGTTCTCTAGGGTACTATCTGCTCCAATAGCTAAGTTTTTGCAGCATTCTTCTAATATCTGGGGCTGCTTGGGTTATAAACTTGTCTTTCAAAATTAACTGTCCTTTTATAGAGTCAGGAGAGAGATGTGTGTTTAATTAAAGGCTGTCTCAGTTTTTCCAGGAAAACAGAAGGGTTCTCTTCAGACCCTTGGTTTATGGTTGATAACTTAATGTAATTGAGAGACTTGGCTCTAGTTCTCAGACCTTCCGCTATGCGTGCCTGAAAATGTTTTCTCTGCCACTTTCCTAGAGCAGTGTCTGAGTCCCATTGAGGATCTTTGGTGGGTGCAGCCTGTTTGTCAGAAAGGGCTCCCTGATTTCTTCCCCTTTTTGGTAGGTGCCGTAATAAGATGCAAACATTTTATCTCCAAATGTCTTAGCGACCTGTAAAGCCGTCTGCTTCTCTGAAGCTCTAAGTCTGGTTGAGAAGTAACATGATACCCTTCCATGAAAGCTCAAACACTTGAGTAAGGTTCTGAAAGGCTTCAATATACCTATCAAGGTCGACAAAATTTTCCTAGATTTCCTTTTATCTGCCTCAAATCTTGTGAAGAAAAGGGGACTTGTACTTTGATAGGACCATATTCACTAGGCATTTCCTGTAAAGGAAGAAGTGATGTTGGAGCGTATCCAGATAGAACTCTTCTAACAGGATGAGGGTCAAAAGGGGGCCTGGATAAGGGGGACAAGATGATCCAAGAGGAGCTGGGACCTGGGCTGGTGCAGGGGCCTCTGCCTCCTTTTCTAAGGAGGCAGACTGTTGGATTAAGTCTACCTTGCTGGAGATCACTGCTATAAGTGCAGGGTCTGTTCTACATTGCTGACAGGGCTTGGGGTTATCCCACAGGGCAAAAAAGGCCTATACATATGGAATTTTTGACCATTTTCATTCTCTGCGGTAGAAGAGATCTAGCTATTGGATAGTATTATAATTAATGTTTTCCCCAACTGACTAGGTCTCCCCATCTTCCAACTTCTAGCTGGGCCAAGCCTTACTACTGATAAATGCCAGACATTTTTTCTTCAGAGTCTGAGGATCGAAGGAGTCCCAGTGTCTCAAGATGCACTTGAGAGGAGTGCAGGGTACCCATTTAGAAAGAGAGAGGGGAGAAAAAGGCATCCTTAGTCTTTCCCTCTGCCGTCCTGGAGTCCAAGGCATCTCTCAGGCTTGCCTTGGTCGTGGATGTGCACGCAACCGCCATTCATGACCAGGGGAGGATCAAGCCAGCAGGAACCGTCCCGTTCACTTGCACTCAGCCTTGACCCTCCTTGTTGACTGCCTTTGATTTCTCTGTCTGAATTCTATATAAGCTTGAGACTAAGATGAATCCAGGGGGTTCCTGCATATTATTTGTCTATAATGTTCATTTGGCTGGCAGTTTATTTAGCTTCATCAGGCATAACCCAGCATCCTGCCATGAAAAGAAGCAGTTTATCAAAGAGACACATAACTAAGTAACATTTCTCAGAAAAGCAGCAGGGAAAACATGATAGGAAAGATTGGAAGTCTTTGTCCGACACTGGAACAGGCTGTCGGGGACTGGGGGCCAGTCTAGGGTCCTTCGGATAACACCAAGGTACCCTTGGCCAGATACCTTTAATTGCCCCAGGACCTTATTCTGATCCCATACAATGGCTGAACTTCTGTGAAGGGAAACTGGTTTAAAACAAGGCCAACATTCCCAACACCAGAGGAGAAAGAGGGATCAACCATTGCTCTTAATATACATTCTAGGAGCTGGTGTGATCCTATACACTTCTGCAGCCCTAGTTGGTACCACTGTTCTTTTTTTTTTTTGAGACGGAGTCTTGCTCTGTCACCTAGGCTAGAGTGCAGTGGTGTGATCTCGTCTCACTGCAACGTCCGCCTCCGCCGTTCAAGCGATTCTCCTTCCTCAGCCTCCTAAGTAGCTGGGGTTACAGCTGCGCACTACCACACCTGGGTAATTTTTGTATTTTTGATGGAATCGGGGTTTCACCATGTTGGCCAGGCTGGTCTTGAACTCCTGACCTCAGGTGATCTGCCTGCCTCGGGCTTCCAAAGTGCTGGGATTATAGGCGTAAGCCTCTGCACCTAGCCCCACTCTTCTTCTTGCTCCCCCACTCTCTAACCGTACAGATTGGCTATTTTAGCTCCCTGGCAAACTAAACTCTTTCACTTCACAGCCTTATTTTTTTTTAAGGAATCTTTATTTATATAAATATATAAAATTCACATACCATACAATTCACCGTTTAAAGTGTATAGTACAGTGGTTTTTAGTATATTCACAGAGTTGTGCATCCATCACCGCTGTTAATCTTAGAACATTTTCTTCACCCCATAAAGGAACCTCGTACTCACTAGCATTCCTCTTGTACCCACTCCCCATTCCTCCACCCTACCCCCACCTTCACTTCAGCTCCTGCCAACCATTTATCTTCCGTCTCTATGGGTTTGCCTTTTCCGGACCTTTCGTATAAATGGAGTCATACAAAATGTGGTCTTTTGGGATGGGCTTCTTTCACTTAGCCTGATAATTTCAGGGTTCATCCGTGCTGTACCATGTATCAGCAATTCATTCCTCTTTATTGATGAATAAATGTTTTATTTCATGAATGTACATTTTATTCATAAGTTGATGGATATTTGGGTTATTTGTACTTTTTAGCTATTACGAATAATACTGCTATGAACATTTGTATACATGTTGTTGTGCGGATGTATGTTTTCATTACTCTTGGGTACATACTTAGGAGTGGAATTGCTGGGTTATATGGTAACTCTGTTTAACTTTTTGAGGAACTGTAAACTGTTTTGCATAATGACTGCACCATTTTACAACCCTGTCAGCTATACATGAGAGTTCCAGTCTCTCCATATTTTTGCCAACACTTGTTATATTGTGTTGAGTCCAGCCTCATTCTTTTGCATGTGTCTTTCCACTTGTCCCAGCACTGTTTTTTGAAGACTGCCCTTTACCTATTGAATTGTCTTGGCACTCTTGTGGTCAGTTAATGTCAATGCGAGGGTTTATTTCTGAATCACCTCAGAACCATTTACATGCTGTTTTATCACCTGAAACAGTCTTCCTCACCTTCTAAACTTGAGTGTCCCCTTTCCTGCTACTGTTCCTGGCTAATTTGTTTTCATCCTTCAGGTCCTAATATAAATTTCTTTGTATAATCTTTAGAGATTTCATCCCTAATAATCCTCTAGTCCTTCCCAATCTAAATTAAGCTCTTTTAAAATACTCTTTCATAATACTTTGTACTTTCGTATTGTACTACTTTTTAATAATATATTTGCTTATATTTTTAAATTTAACACTTTTTTTCCTATTAAGACATTGGGTCCATGAGAGCAAGGACCATGTTTGTTTAGTTTACCACTATATTCTCGGTGCCTCTCATTGTGCCTGTCAACATAAAAGTACTTCTTGAAAGTGGCAGGCAGTATTTTATTTTAAACTACATATTTGTTTTGTTTCTACCTTAGGGCCATGAAATGACAAGCATTGGACTGCTGCTTGGTGTTTCTGCTGCAAAACTAGGCACCATGGATATGTCTATTACTCGGCTTCTTAGCATTCACATTCCTGCTCTCTTACCCCCAACGTCCACAGAGCTGGATGTTCCTCACAATGTCCAAGTGGCTGCAGTGGTTGGCATTGGCCTTGTGTATCAAGGGACAGCTCACAGACATACTGCAGAGGTCCTGTTGGCTGAGATAGGTATGGAATTAATAGTGCTGAATCTTCATAGGCATGCACTTTCCACTCCACATAAATCCAAGTAAAAATGATAGTAAAATTATAAACAGTAAGGAAAGACAATAGTAGCTTTTGTGAGCAAAGAATGATCTAGTACTAATTAAAAAAAAAAATCTCTAATGTTATCCAAGGCTAATGTAACTGCAGGTTATTAACCTCCATATTTATTTGCTAGCTTATTACTGAATTCCAGTGGTCACATTTAATGAGGTACCTGTGGTTTTAATCACATATGAGTATGCTGTTTATCCTGCTGTGTCTTTACCAGCAATGTCTAGCAGTGGCCTGCACTTGAAACTCAAAGAGTAGATTGTTTTGGTCCCTGAGAGACACTAAACTATACACATCACAGTGTTTACTGTGTTGGATACAGCACTTCCAATAGAAGTCAAGTAATTGACTCCTGCTTTCCTCCTTTACATGCTGGTGGGTATGTTGGTGATGAACCTGGAAATGGTAAGGTCCACACACTCACTTTAGTGAACAGTGTCTCTGTTTCTTACTGGGTCCAAACTTTTTGGAAATCTGTATTATGTGTTGTCTTTTTCTGCCTAATGGAAGTGTTATTGGCATTATTAATATGCTCAACAATTTAGTTACATACTTATATGTCCTATTCAAGATCTTTTCTATATGCATTTCTGAATATATTGTTAAAGATGTATTATTTAGTATAATGGTATCAGATAGCTATTGCCACAGTGATGCTTCATACATACAGGCATAACATTGGCCCAGGCAGCTCTGCTTTAGGCTGTAGCTGTGTAGCTGGCTGCTCTGCTGCTGTTCTGCCTCACCTGCCTTATTCTGGGACCCAGGCTGGAGGGTGTGTTTCTCTCGTGGTGTTGACAGAAACCTAAGAGAGAACCAGTGAAGACTGGCACCCATAATTTAGTCTACTGTAATGATAGATGAAATTATTCCCAACGTTGAAATGTTTCTGCTATCAAAATACATAGTAGCATAAGTTAGAGATCTGAAAAACACTTATTCAGAAAATATTCAACACTGGTTGTTAAAGCATGTTCGTCTGGAAAGTAGTTTACCATTCTTTGGCTACATAATGATTATGATGATGATGTCTAATGATGTCACTGCACAGTCTCACAGCTGTGGCATACTTCTTTCATACTGTATATAGAAGATTTCATCTTTAATTCATATGTATGTGCCTTTTTATAGGATTACTCTCAGAATGTACATTAAAAATTCTGTTTGTATCGATCATTGTTATAAGTGGTTTTTAAAACAAATTTTGTATAGTACTCATTGAGTTGATGGTCTGTAAAATGCTTTTTTTTGTTAACTTTTAGAACTTTTTAGATTGTTTTAATAATCCTTTGTTGTTATGTATAAACATTACACTGATTACCTTTGTGTGATTTTTTTTTTCTTTAATTTTTATTATTTATTTATTTATTTATTTATTTATTTATTTATTTTGAGACAGAGTCGTGCTCTGTCGCCCAGTCTGGAGTGCAGTGGCGCGATCTCGGCTCACTGCAGCCTCTGCCTCCCGGGTTCAAGCAATTCTCATGCCTCAGCCTACCAAGTAGCTGGGATTACATGTGTCTGCCAGCATGCCTGGCTACTTTTGTAGTTTTAGTAGAGATGAGATTTCTCCATGTTGGCCAGACTTGTCTCGAACTCCTGACCTCAAGTAATCCTCCTGTCTTGGCCTCCCTAAGTGCTGGGATTATAGGCAAGGGCTACCACGCCCAGCCTTTTTTCTTTTTTTTTTAATTGCACTTTTTTCCTATCGGGATAAAATTTTAGGAGTGTGAAAATTTTTTTCAGAGGGAAGGGTTTTAATACATAGTACATTTTGTCATTTTCAACAAGGTAGCATTAGGGTTATAGGGTGCTTTTTAAAAGTATGAATTTTATATCCAGTCAGACTTCTGAGATCAGTGCACAGAAATTCTGCCATAGTAGGGCTCATTATTATGTAGACTCGAAATAAATGTTGAAACATAATATTCAACAACAATATAAGCAAGTGACCTCCTTATTCATTATCATCATTTGAACATGTTTCACCACATGTGATGAGTGAATTTGAAAGTAATAAAAGCAAAATGTAAGATATTTTGTTGTAGCTGTTGTTGCGATGCTGTCTCACTCTGTCGCCCAGACTAGAGTGCAGTGACCTGATTTCGGCTCAGTGCAACCTCTGCCTCCCGGGTTCAAGTGATTCTCCTGCCTCAGCCTCCCGAGTAGCTGGGATTATAGACACCTGCCACCCTGGCTAATTTTTGTATTTTTAGTAGAGACAGGGTTTCACCATGTTGGCCAGGCTGATCTCGAACTCCTGACCTCAAGTGATCCACCTGCGTCGGCCTCCCGAAGTGCTGGGGTTACAGGCATGAGCCAGCACACCCAGCCGAGATGTTTTTTAAAAAAATAAAACTTTTTTTTGAATACTCTTCCCTTTAAAAATGTTTTCTATTACTTGGTAATTTTTTTTGGTAAGACTCAAAGTTTCATAGTATTTGAATATCATTGCTTATAAAGACTTAAATTGGCAAATTAAAAACTATTTTGGGCCCCTTTTTTTTTTTTTAGGTAGGTAAACCTATATTTGTGGACACCATAGTGTCATAACTTTCTGAATGGAGTTATATTCCATTCGTATCGCCAGTGCAACTTGCTAGAAAGTTAATTCTAAGATTTTTATGAGTTGAGATTTTGAGAGGCTAGTTTGAACTGTGTCGCTTTTCTTTTTACAGGACGGCCTCCTGGTCCTGAAATGGAATACTGCACTGACAGAGAGTCATACTCCTTAGCTGCTGGCTTGGCCCTGGGCATGGTCTGCTTGGGGGTAAGCATAGTCTATGCCTTCCCATGCTTCAGTTAGGACATCTACATGTTGAAACAAATAACCTTGACACCTAAACCTGAATACTGTCCCTTACTATGACTTAATCTGCTGCCCAGCTCTCTTGTCTTTTTGGATATTTTTCAAAGTACCAGATTTGCAAATGGAGAGAAACTGTGGTCAAGAGTGGGACTTTAAGATTTATTTTCCTCCAGCTTACAGTGTTCATGAACAAACTAAAGGGAATGAAGTTTTTTTTTTCCCCAAGTATTCAAGACATACAATGAATAAGTGACAGCCCACTACGATTGAAAATAGAAAACAGTGAAAACGTATATGATCGGGAGCCGTAAGAGTCTATAGTAGCTGCCTGAAACAAACCCTTACCCCCTTTTGCCATGGTGATGTTCACTGTGTATCCCAGAATGTTGTCCCAGTAACATCTGCCTTGTGACAGAATGCAATATCAGATTGACCCTTCTTTAACTGCATCCAAGAGATGTGTACAGAATTACCAGAAACATTTCATTAAATGATTGTTTCACTTGAAATGTGGTTCCCCTTAAAAAACCACCAATACATTGTTATGGTCAAACTAAATGATATAAAGAAAGTTATAAGGCCGAGGCAGTCGGGTCACCTGAGATCGGAAGTTTGAGACCAACCTGACCAACATGGGGAAACCCCGTCTCTACTAAAAATACAAAATGAGCCAGGTGTGGTGACACATGCCTGTAATCCCAGCTACTCAAGAGGCTGAGGCAGGACAATCACTTGAACACAGGAGGCAGAGGTTGCGGTGAGCCGAGATCGCACCATTGCACTCCAGCCTGGGCAACAAGAGCGAGACTCCATCTCAAAAGAAAAAAAAAAGTTATAGTGGAAGGAATTTTTTCTCATGTGTGTTCTGAAAATCCACCTTGTGGTTGACCATCTGTTGGGGCCTTGAATTCACACTGGCACATGAGCTAAAGAGGCTGGTAGTATAATGGAAAAGAATTGGCTGGGTGTGGTGGCTCACACCTGTAATCCAGGCATTTTGGGAAGCCGAGGTGGGTGGATCACGAGGTCAGGAGTTCGAGACCATCCTGGCTAACACAGTGAAATCCTGTCTCTACTAAAAATATAAAAAAATTAGCCGGGCATGGTGGCGGGCACCTGTAGTTCCAGCTACTTGGGAGGCTGAGGCAGGAGAATGATGAGAATCCAGGAGGCGGAGCTTGCAGTGAGTCATGATCATGCCACTGCACTCCAGCCTGGGCGACAGAGTGAGACTCTCTCAAAAAAACAAGTAATCACACAGGAATTGCAGCTTGAATTCTGGTCCTAACTAGTGAGTCAAGTCATTTAACTACATTATTGTCTATTGCTTGATCAGCTTCATGGATTGTTGATGGCCATGTTTTATATGTAGCCCTGCAGCTTACTATAATAGCTGTATAACCTTGGGCTTAATCCCTCTGTGCTACACTTGCCTTATTTATAAAATGGGGTTTTAATAGTAGCTATTTAATATGGCTGTTCATTCATGTTAAACACACAGAATAGTACCTGACACAGAGCATACATTCAATAAATTACTATCATTATCATAGTTATTGTTGTTGGAAAAATTCTTACGTACAATAATGAAAGTATTCAGGTATTTACAGTTCAGGTTTCAATTATATAACTAATATTTTTCTTTATTGTTAAATGTAACTAACTCTAAAGCTCTTACATATTTTAAGACAGTACTTAAAGTTGAACATTCATGTATTAAAACTTTTGTGAGAATTATTAAACATTAATAACTCATGATTTATTAACTCATGATTAATGTTTGCTTTAAATTGGAAATAAAAAAACCCCAAACCTGAAATAACCTGCTTTGAGGTAAGTTAGTTCATTTTTATATTTGTTATGGGTATATGTTGTGGATCTTCCTCCATAAGATTTCTTTTGACTTGTCTGTTGTTGTCTTTTCCAGCATGGCAGCAATTTGATAGGTATGTCTGATCTCAACGTTCCTGAGCAGCTCTATCAGTACATGGTTGGAGGACATAGGCGCTTTCAAACAGGAATGCATAGGGAGAAACATAAATCGCCAAGTTATCAAATCAAAGTAAGTACACATCAAAGTAACAGATAAAAGTCTGGAAGCTAGGAAGTTAATTGGGAAATACTAGTGTTCATACTAACACTGGTAAATATGTTAATTTTAAGCATAGCTAGTGTTCAGAGGAATTTTATAATAATTCAGAGCTCTTTTACATGCATAAACTCTTCTTTCAATAGGAGGGAGATACCATAAATGTGGATGTGACTTGTCCAGGTGCTACTCTAGCTTTGGCTATGATCTACTTGAAAACCAATAACAGGTATTTCTACCCACCCACCCTTCCTTCTGCCATGATAGTGTGATATCCTCTCTCACCTTGGTTGTAAAATTCAGTTATCTCATGTGTTTATTTCTCCTGTACTGGATTAAGCTGATTTTCCTTCTTTCAAATACTGTAAGTTTTTGGAGGAAAACTTGCAGTATTTGAAGTTATAAAGATTTTACCTAGAAATAATATATTTGGCTATTTTAATGGTATTTGACAATATAGTTTTCAATTTCTGTTCATTTCTGTTTTGTAGTTGATGTCAGTAACACCCAAACAATGCCCCTGTTTGTTTTCATCAGTTTAGCATATTGCTGTGAGGACTGGTTAAGTCAGAAGTACTTATCATTAGTCTGATCTTGGTTACCTGTAAAACAATGGTTTTTGCCTACTTCAAGAGCTTTTATAATTACCAAACCATCTACCTTCCCAACCTGGTATATTAGTGCTGACGCTTGAAAGTAGACCTTTGGCATTTATGCTTACACTTTGCATAGAAGAGTAAGTTGAGTACAGGACATTATGCCATGTATTAAGTCTATTAATTAAAAAAAAGTTCTAAGATTCAAGGAACTTTTCAGTGTTCTACATTTCTCCCTTTAGAAAAAGTAAATGTGTGCAGAATTAACAAAGTGTTTAAAAATAGGTATTTATCATTTACTGTTTGGATGAATGTGTAGGGCAATGCTTCCTTGGCACTGGGGATATTTCATTGAGCAAAACTAAAAATATCTGCCCTCATGGAGCTTATGTTGTAGTAAGACATACATGTACATCTATAATAACTATTACGTTAGAAGGTGTAAAGTATCGTGAAAAATGTGTAGAGCAGTAGTGGAGTGGGAAGAAATGTTTTGAAACAGATCTTGAGATTCTTGATTGTCTTGCTCTCTACTTGAGCAGTGTCCCTTACTGTTTTCCTCCACCACCAGATCTATTGCAGATTGGCTGCGAGCCCCTGACACCATGTATTTGTTGGACTTCGTGAAGCCAGAATTTCTCTTGCTTAGGGTATGCTTTGTCATTTTTCATTTGTGTTAACATGAGAAGTCTGTTTATGGTTCTTAAACTTAGCTTGTAAGCCAGGCACAGTGGCTTATGCCTGTAATCCCAGCACTTCAGAAGGTTGAGACAGGAGGATTGCTTGAGCCCAGGAGTTTGAGGCCAGCCTGAGCAACATAGGCTGGTCTCCATGAATGAATGAATGAATGAATAAATAGCAAACACAAATGTCTTTACAAGAGAGCCTTTTATTTTTAATTTGTCATGCATATCTAATTGGCAGTGTTCATTTGAAATTTCGCAAATAGGACTTTGGGAATCCCAAGAAAGGTAACCACATTGATATATAATACTTGGAGTGACGTTTCACTTTCTCACATTATCATTCAAAACTTCCTAAAAAGCAACAAATGATTAGGACTTTTTTACTGCTTTATTTTACATTTTTGGATTACTATCAGGGATGTAATAATACTGTAAGGTTGAATCTAAAGAAAATAACAATTTGACTTAATTGTCTAAAATTTTCCCTCTAATTCTTTTTTTTCTGATGTTTAAACTGAGCATATGGAAGCTTTTAAATTATGATGTAGATAGAGCTATGATTCTTTCCTTTGTGATTTTTTTCTTTTCCAGAGTACGTTTTAAGAAGTACCCCCAAAGCCCTCTAAACTTTGATGATGTTCAACTCAATTTTAGTTTTTCTTTGTTAAAATTTAAATCTTTATTTTAGTGAGTAGTTTAGGTTGATACTACAGATGATTCCCAACTTAGGATTCTTAACTTAACCATAGTGTGAAAGTGGTACTCATTCAGTAGAAACTATATTTCCAATTTTGAATTTTAATTTTTTCTCGTACTCCTGGCGGTATGATGCTCTCCTGGTGTTGGGTAACGGCAGCAAGCTGCAGCTCCCAGTCAGCCATGCAGTTGTAAGGGTAAACGACCCATCCTCCACAGTTTACTATGAGAATTTATAGTAATTTCACTCAATTATAGGCTAATGTGAGTGTTTGGAGCATGTTTAAGGTAGGCTAGGCTGGGCTGTGATGTTTGGCAGGCAAGGTGTATTAAATGTGTTTTCTTTTTCCTTTTTTTTTTTTCTTTTTTTTTTTAATAAGATGGAGTCTCGCTCTGTTGCCCAGGCTGGAGTGCAATGACACCATCTTGGCTCACTGCAACCTTCGCCTCCTGGGTTCAAGCTATTCTTGTGCCTCAGCCTCCTGAGTAGCTGGGACTACTGGCATGTGCTACCATGCTCGGTTAATTTTTGTATTTTTAGTAGAGATGGGGTTTCACCATGTTGGCCAGGGTGGTCTCAAACCCCTGACCTTCAGTGATCTGCCCGCCATGGTCTCCCAAAGTGCTGGGATTACAGGCATGAGCCACTGAGCCTGGCCTAAATGTATTTTCAGCTTAAGGTATTTTCGACTTACAATAGGTTTATTAGTGCCTGTAAGCATTAGGGCACTGATGCTTAGTGCCCTAAGCATTTGCATATACTTATTTTTCCTGTATTTGCATATACTTATTTTTCAAAATTCTCATCAGTTGGGAACTGATTCTTAAATTGTTCTGTTTATTATTATCATTGTTATAAAGTCTGTGAACTTTACCTGCTCTAATTAATTTTATCTCTGTTGCATTTTTAAGACACTTGCTCGATGCCTGATTTTGTGGGATGATATTTTACCAAATTCCAAGTGGGTTGACAGCAATGTTCCTCAAGTAAGTACATATAATAAATATTATATCTTTAGTAGCATAAAATTATGATCTTATGGGATTTTTCAAAATTCTGTAAAATATTTTTTCTTATGAAGGCAATATTGATCATCAGGATACTTCTTAAAGACCTAAGAACTTTCATTTTAAGATTCTGTGCTGCACAGACCGCAGTCTTCTCTTTCAGCCTCAGGTCCCTAGAAATTGTAGTTTTAAAAAATTAAATATGAGTATCAGTGTTGTGTGGCAGTTAAAAAATGAAAGAAAAAAACTAAACGTTTGCCAAAATACTCTAAAAAAGTGTTCTTGATATTTTTATCATAATTAAATACACATTTCTTTTAATTTTTTTTTTTTTGAGATGGAGTCTCACTCCGTTGCCCAGGCTGGAGTGCAGTGGTGCGATCTCGGCTCACTGCAAGCTCCGCCTCCCGGGTTCCTGCCATTCTCCTGCCTCAGCCTCCGAGTAGCTGGGACTACAGGCGCCCGCCACCACGTCCAGCTAATTTTTTGTATTTTTAGTAGAGACAGGGTTTCACCGTGTTAGCCAGGATGGTCTCGATATCCTGACCTTGTGATCTGCCCTCCTTGGCCTCCCAAAGTGCTGGGATTACAGGTGTGAGCCACCATGCCCGGCCTAAATACACATTTCTAAGATGCTATTTTACTTCATGACAATTTTAGATCTCCTAATATAATAACTCTTTTAATTACTTTATATCATGTTTGTTCGATAGGCCAAGTATACTAGTTAAAAATAAACGGATTTTTTTGGTAAAAACTCAAAATTGAATATTGTAACTAACCACTGCCCTTAGTCAACTGTCCATGCCCAGTGGTCTCAGTTTCTTTATGTAGATTGTTTCTTTCAGTATTTTCAGAAGAAAAATCTCAAAGGTTGAAAGAAGTTTATATGAACATCCACATCACCAATAGACTCTACAATAATATTTTATGGTATAAACATGTTTAATCACTTATCCACTTATCTATTCCTCTACCTAATCCAACATTTTTTGATGAATTTCAATGTTAGTTCCAAACAGTAATATACTTCATCCTGAAATTGTACCATACATATTAACTGTAATTGATATTTACATTTTTTCCTTTTAAGATAAAATTTATATATTGTGAAATGCACCAATTTTAAGTATCCTATTGAATAAGATTTGACTAACACATAGGCCTGTGGAAACCAGCCTCTGTCCCTTGTGCCCCTTCCCGCTTTGTGCGTTCACCCCTACCCCCAGGGTAACCAATATGAATTTTGTTTTTCCCCAAGAATGTATTAATTTCCTGATGTAGAACTTTATATTAATGAAGTCACATATAGCATATACCCTTTTGTATAAGACTTCTTTCAGCGTTTTCAAGATATTGAGTATATTCATAGTTCATTCTCGTTTTTATTATTAGGTGATACAGATTGAGTATTTCTTATCTGAAATGGTTGGGACCAGAAGCGTTGTTGAATTTTGGAATACTTGAAATTATACTTACTGGTTGAGCATCCCTAATCTGAAACTCTGAAGCCCGAAATACTCCAATGAGCATTTCCTTTGGGCATCATGTTAATGTTCAAAAGGGTTCGGATTTTAAGCACTTTGGATTTTGGATTTTCGGATTAGGGATCCTGTGTATTCCATTTGCGGTCCTATTAGGTAGGGTTGGAATGACTGAGGCATAGGGTAGACGGTATATTTAGTTTTGTTAGAACTAATAAATCCTTTCCCAAAGGGGCTGTACCATTTGACACATTGACCAACAGTGTTTGAGAGTGTTGGCTGTTGCACATCTCACCGATATTTAGTGGTGTTAATTTCTTAAATTTTAGTGCTGCTGATGAATATGTAATGATATTCTCATTGTTGTTTAAATTTGCATTTCCCTGCTGGCTATTGATGTTGATAACTTTTTCGTTGGTTTATTGGTCCTCCATCTATCTTTTTGTGAAGTGTCTGTGCATGTCCTTTGCTTAGTTTTTAAAAAATTTTGTATTTTTATTACTGCGTTGCTGGAGTTTTTTATGCATTCTGGAAACCTGTTCTTTGTCAGATTTCTTTTGCAAATATCCCTCCCAGTCTGTGGCTTGCATATTCATTTTCTTAGTAATAGTTTTGATGAGCATAAGATTTTACAGTGTTAAATAATGTCTGATTTGTCGGTTTTTTCTTTTGTGGTTATTCTCTATTCCTATGAAAAAAATCATTTGTTAACCCCATCATGAAGATAATCTCTTCTACTTCTCTCTAAAAGCCTCCAAAGTTTTAGTTTTTATGTATACTTACATAATTCATTTCAAAGTAATTTTGGTTATGATATGAGGTACAGGTTGAGGTTGCCTACCAGGGAAGCTCATCAGAGACTCAGTGCCCAAGTTTTTAATTGGGAGCTGACATGTAGGTAAGGTACCCTCTGCTTTGCATGTACTAAAGTTCCAGATTCTCAGGAGAATGTGTGTTAGCGTAAACCACATTGTTTGTAGTTCAGGCACAGTAAACCCAGATATATACATTTTGTTTTAAAGCAACCAATTGATTTACTTGGAATCAGATTGTCACTCTCTCTTGGTTGCTAGCTCTAATCTTGGTACACGTCTTTATCCTGTGGGCTGTTGGAGTCTGCCCTGTGCACACATTGTTCGTGGATCAGGCAGACATTTGCACAGAATTTATATACACAGAGCTTGGGGCCCTGTCTCTGTGGCTCTCTTCTTTGTAGTATTCTGTCCTGTCCTCCCAATGGGTGTGGTATTTTCCTGTATCCTGGTTGTTAAGGCCAAGAAGGTTGTGAGCTTTTAATTGTAGCTTTTGTCGTCTTTCTTGGCCCAGACAGACCTGCTTTCAGAGTGGAAACCAAGGAAAGGAAAATGTACCTAGTGTTGTTCCTCTCTTCCATGAATCAACTGTCCCCTCTAGAATCTGCTTGCTTTTGTTCTCACTCCAGTGCCTTGAGTCAGGAGTTGGTGAATTAAGCCCACCTGATTTTTTAGAAAGAAAGTTTAATTGGAATATGGCCATGCCCATTTGTTTACTTACTGTCTGTAGCTGTTTTTTGTTACAAATGCATAGATCAGTAGTTGCTGATATTTACTATTTGGCCCTTGTAGAAATAGTTTACTGACTCCTGCCATAGATAGTTTGGATTTTATATTTTGTCTAGGGTTTATACTTGTTGTATGAGTTGGACCCAATAGGAGTTTATTCATCTATTATTTGAGGAAGTAGAACTCCTAGGTTTGTTTTTATTTGTTTAGTTCTTCCAGTTTTGTTAATCACTGATATGAAAGAGGTGAGGAAGAATTGTTTTAAATGACTCGCTCATTTGTTACCATAATTTTAACTGCTAGCCTATTCAGATGTCAGAGCTTTTAGTTTGTTGGAAAGTGCTCTTTAAAATGTATATTGTAGGATGAAATGCTTTTTCTTTCACTCCTTCATTCAGCACATACTCATTAATCCTCTGTAAATGCAAGGCACATGCTAAGTTCTGTAATACATTAAAGATACACCAGACATGTAGAGTGTTCTCAAAAAACTTTATTAAATGTACTAGGTTTAGCTTACTGAGATTAAACACATATACAAGTAACTGTAATTCCAAAGTGGAAAGTATAAATTCATGTCAGAGAGTGGTCTTTTTTGTGGCCTGGTGTAGTGGCTCATGCCTGTAATCCCAGCACTTTGGGAAGCCAACGTGGGCACGTCACTTGAGGCCGGGAGTTCAAGACCAGCCTGGCCAATGTGGCGAAACCCTGTCTCTACTTTAAAAAAAAAAAAAAAAAAGCACAAAAACCAGTGGCTGTTTTTCATTTTTATGAAAATATGGTTTTTGGACTTTTAGTATAGAATAATCTCTTTTTTTACTTTGGACTTTATAATGTTATATTTGATCTTTACTACAACAGGGATACTACAAATAGGAGAGAGAACAATTTCACAGTTCTCCTCCTTGATATTTCCTATCAGCCTCCACTTTTCTTTGGATTCTCATCTGGAGCTACATTGATTCTGGAGCAGGGTTTCTTGTAGTGAGCCACCTAAGCGTTAAAAGGATTTTTTTTTTTTTAAATGAAAGGTCACTTTGTAAACCATATGTCTGTTTGAACTTAGGGCATATGTAAAATAACAACTAGCATCTTCATAGCACTTTTTCTTTCATAAAAAAGTTTACACACAGGGTGCGGTGACTCACGCCTATAATCCTAGCACTTGGGGAGGCCAAGGAGGGTGGATTGCTTAAGCCCGGCAGTTCAAGACCAGCCTGGGCAATATAGTGAGATCCCATCTCTACAAAAAAATACGAAAATTAGCCAAGCATGGTGGTGTGCACCTGTAGTCCTAGCTAGTTGGGAAGCTGAGATGGGAGGATTGCTTGGTCTGGGAGGTAGGGCTGCAATGAGCCGTGATCGCACCACTGTACTCCAACCTGAGTGACAGAGGGAGACCCTGTCTCAAGGCAAAAAAAAAAAAAAAGGAGAAAGATATTTTAAGTCTGATTTGGTGATATTCAGTACCTAAGAAGACTATATTATAAGTGCCTTCTGAATATTTATTTACTTTATTTTATTTATTTATTTTTTTTGAGACTGAGACAGGGTCTCACTCTGTTGCCCAGGCTGGAGTGCAGTGATGCGATCTTGGCTCCCTGCAACCTCCACTTACTGGGCTCAAACGATTCTTGTGCCTCAGCCTCCTGAGTAGCTGGGATTACAGACCCAGCTAATTTTTTGGTTTTTTTTCAGTAGAAACGGAGTTTCACCGTGTTGGCCAGGCAGGTCTCGAACTCTAGGCTTCAAGTGATCTGCCTGCCTTGCCTCCCAAAGTGCTGGGATTACAGGCGTGAGCCACTGCGTTCGGCCAATATTTATTGTTGTATTGAAGAAAACATCCTGAAATGTTAAGAAATCTAAGAAATCTCAAAAGATTAAAAGAATAAATCTTAAATGCATTCATATATTTAGCAAATATATAGCTTTATCTTTTTTGGCTTTTTTTCTTTTAGGAGAAAAGGATCAAATCTGTTCTTGGTTGTTACAGCTAGATATTCTGTATATATCTTTTGATAAATTGTTCATTACCTATACTAAAAGGAAAAGAATGTCTTTTCTAAACAATAGTTGTAACGTAGCTGATAAACACATTGACAGTTTAGCTTAGCTTGGGTAATTAGCCTAGTGAATAACCTCACCTGTGGTAGGTATGTTGGATTAATACTGGAAACCTCCTGTAAAGAAGAATACGTCTGATTAGAGTTCTTTCCTATTTCTCTTTTCCTACTTCTTCCCTTCACCCCTGCCCCAATTCTAAAGCCATCATCTTTGTATTTCAGTTGACTGGTATGCAATATTATGACAGTGTTATTGATTCAGAATATACTTTCGTCTTCCTGTTTATATTTGTTCAGCCCTATTTAATTCTTCTTCTTCTTTTTTTTTTTTTTTTGAGACGGAGTCTCACTCTGTCGCCCAGGCTGGAGTGCAGTGGCGCGATCTCTGCTCACCGCAACCTCCGCCTCCCTGGTTCAAGCGATTCTCCTGCCTCAGCCTCCTGAGTAGCTGGGATTACAGGCATGCACCACCACGCCTGGCTAATTTTTGTATTTTTAGTTGAGACGGGGTTTCATCATGTTGGTCAGGCTGGTCTCGAACTCCTGACCTGGTGATCCGCCTGCCTAGGCTTCCCAAAGTGCTGGGATTACAGGTGTGAGCCACCGCACCCAGCCTTAATTATTATTCTTACTTAGCCCATCTTAGATTTGAAATTTGATTGCATTCAATGTGGTTAAAATATAGGCTTTTGAGTGAAATGGTTTGGTAAAGCTTACTTTATATAAATATAGCTGTGATAAGCAGTATGTTGTTCTTTAGATTATTAAATATTTGCAATGAGAACGTTGATATCTAAGTATTCTTGCTTTCTATATTGACAGATTATAAGAGAAAATAGTATCTCTCTCAGTGAAATCGAATTGCCTTGCTCAGAGGATTTGAATTTGGAAACTTTGTCGTAAGTGATGTATAATGCAAATTATCTATCCTAGCATCTATCAGATAAATAAATTGAAATATACTGTGTAGGAGTCATATTGTCCTTGATTTAAGTAATTCTGAATCCCAGGCGTTTCTAACCATTTTTTATCAGATGTTCATGACGTTGGTTAAAGCTCTCTGAAGTATAGAGCTCTTGGCCTCAAAAAATAATATTGGAGATTTAACTTGTATGTATTTGTCTTTTATCCTTTCCACTAAAACAAATTGGCAATAATTTTAAAAATTGTTTTTGCTGCATATGAAACTGTAGGCAAGGGGCAAACTTCACGAGTTAGGGTGACCCGATGCTTCTGAAAAAAAAAAATCTGAAAAAAAAAAGAAATCTGCTGACTGAGTAGAGGCACACTTGATCATTCCCAGAAAAATGTAAACTAGCTTAGAGAACTGGAATATTTATTGTTACTTATTTCAAGTTAATTTTAAAGTAAAATAATGACTATTAAATTTCTTGTCACCTGTTTTTAGGCAAGCACATGTCTACATAATTGCAGGAGCCTGTTTGTCTCTGGGTTTTCGATTTGCTGGCTCAGAAAACTTATCAGCATTTAACTGTTTGGTAAGAAGTATTTTAGTTTACTGTGTTCTTTTTTTTTGTTTTGTTTTAACAAAGCCTTAAGATCTTCTTTTAACTTTGAATTTTTTCTTTTGTTTTTCTAGCATAAATTTGCAAAAGATTTTATGACTTATTTGTCTGCACCTAATGCTTCTGTTGTAAGTATTTTTATCATTCTCCTTGGGAATAAAATTAAACTTGAAAAAAATTTACTGATAATCCAGTTACTTATGTGTTATCAGATATTGCTGCTGTTTGTTTGAATGTAGAATGAGAGATTTGAAGAACCATTAGCTCATCTTTTTATTTTTGTTTTGGGATATTAGTGAGAATATGATTACACTGGAAGAAGGCACAGGTATCTAGTTCTTGTGACAAGAGAATAAGAAAGGCCATAATATTCATGGATTGTCATACCTCATGTAATTCTGTCTCAGTATTAAATATTGGGAATTTCCTTTTTAAAAAATATTAGTACTTAGTAAGGATTCAGTTGCTTTTGAGGCATTGCTTCTCTGATGACAAGACTAAGAGATTTTATTTCCTGGTAAAAACTACATAGATTTATGCAACACTATTTATAACATGGAAAAGTTACAAACATCAAAAACGTCTAAAAGTAGTTAATTAAATTTGATTATGGCATATATATGCATTCTTATACAGTGGAGCTACCAAAATTATGTTATACAAGCATTTTTTTGTGGCTGGGTGCAGTGGCTCACGCCTATAATCCTAGCAACTTTGAGAGGCTGAAGCAGGAGGATCATTTGAGCCCAGGAGGTTGAGATCAGCCTGGGCAACATAGAGAGACCCCATCTCTACAAAAAAATAAAAAATTAGCCAGGTATGGTGACACACACATAGTCCCAGCTACTTGGGAGGCTGAGGTAGGTGAATCCTTTGACCCCAGGAAGTTAAGGCTGCAGTGAACTGACACTGCGCCACTGCACTTTAGTCTGGGTGACAGAGTGAGAGACCCTATCTCAAAAAACAAACAAACAAACAAAAAAAAAACACTTTTTTTATGCGTGAAGCTTGCTTCTAATAGGTTATTTAAAAGGTTAAAAATATTGTGTAGAGTAACATCTCCATTTCATTTGGAAAAAATATGTGTAGATAAAGGAAAAATTCAGAGAAAAAGCCAAAATGTTAACACCAGTTACCTTTGGGTGTGACATTCCAAGTGATTTTTGTCTTCTTGATATTCAGTATTTGAAATTATCTCCATTGGACTTACATAATTGGGGAAAATATTTGTATTTACAGATTTTTTTTTAGTTCCAAACATTTGTAGTCTTCTTATGATGGCTAAGTTAGTTCTGATAATAAAGAAATGTAACACAACATTACAGTGATGTCATCTCTTCACCTTACAGACAGGTCCTTACAACCTAGAAACTTGTCTGAGTGTGGTGCTGCTGTCTCTCGCCATGGTCATGGCTGGCTCGGGAAACCTAAAGGTTTTGCAGCTTTGTCGCTTCTTACACATGAAAACGGGTGGTGAAATGAACTATGGTTTTCACTTAGCCCACCACATGGCCCTTGGACTTCTGTTTTTGGGAGGAGGAAGGTAAGTGAATATGTATTTTTTCCAATGAAAAGATCTCATTGGTGAGATCTATAAGGGTGACTTGCTTTAATCTTGAAGATACATGAAAAATTTAAATTCCAACTAGCTCTTAGCTTATCTAGCAGCATTATTCCACTGATGGGCTTCTTTGTAGTTTAACTGTCAGCTTATGGTCTACTCAGTAGATTTACTTTCCTCTCTGACACACTGAGCATCACTGTTATTTCTCAGAATACTCTGTGCTCAGTGCTTCAGTGCATCACTGCTTGTGCCCAACTGGTTAAAAATTTTACCGCTCCACTAAACTACTTTCACAGAATGGTCACAAACAAAATCATATACAGATCCTGTGACATTTTCTTAGTTTTCAATGTTCTTGATCTTTTTCCAACATCTGTCATTCCTGACTACATCCTTTATAAGACTGCCCTAGCTTTAGATGATCCGTAATGAATAAAAACACATATACAAAAAAGTCTACACATCATAGGTCAAAGAGCTGTCTACCATAGAAAAATCTCTTTGTTATCGTGTAGATCAAGATTCCGTATAGCACTTGCAACTTATGACACCTGTCTCTGCTTCTGCCATGTGCCTCTCTCAATCACTATTATCTTCCTTTCCCCAAAGATAGCCACTGTCTGGTCTTATAACACCTTAGATTGGTTTTGCCTGTCTTTGACATTTAAATTGAATTATACATGATGCATCCTTTTGCACTTTACTTTTGCTCAACATTATGTTTGTAAGATTCATGTTGTGTGTAGCAATGGATTATTCAAGTTTCAGTTTCTTGTATTACAAGTTTCAAGTTGTAATGCAAGTTGTATTTCAAGTTGTAATTGTAATTCAAGTTGTATTACATTTCATTGTATGATTGTACCACATTTTATTGATCTCCCCCATTGATGGATATGCTCCTTGCTTCTAGTTTGAGGCTGTTATGAACAATGCTGTTAGGGAAAGTTGTACGTGTCTTTGATTTTGTTGTATATAGATCTCTGTGTGGAATTGGATCATAGGTTATAGGTGTGTATTCACCTTCAGTGAATAATACCATCAGTGCTGCAGTGCACTTGTACCATTTTACATACTCATGGGCAGGATGTGATATTCCAGTTGTTCCATATCCTTGTCAACCCTTGTTATTGTTACAGTCTTTTTAGTTTTAGCCAACTAGTAGGTATATAACAGGATCTCATGGTGGCTTTAATTTCTGTATTTCTGAATCATGTTCTTGAGTACCATTTTATACTTTTAATAGCCAACGGCAAACCTCTTTTATGATGTCCAAGTCTCTTGCTACCCAGTTTTTGTATTTATTTTAAAATTTTTATTTGTGGTAAAATACACATAACATAAAATTTATCCAATTTTAAGTATGCAATTAAGTAGTGTTAAGTATATTCACACTGTTGTGCAACTAATCTCCAGAAATTTTTCGTTTTGCAAAACTGACACTATACCCATTAACAATCCCTGTTTGCCCCTCCCACCAGCCTCTGGCAGCCACTATTCTACTTTCTGTTGTGATGAGGTTGATTGCTGCACATTGATTTAGCTTTGTATTGATTTCTGTGGATTCTTTAAACTATGTCCTAAGCCCTTGGTCGGTTTTGCTTGTTGCAGTTATCTTTGCCACCCCAGGGCTTGTTTGCCTTTTCACTCTCTCAGTGGTGTCTTTTGATGACATAATTATTTGTGTTTTTCTTTTATAGTTTTTACTTTTTTGTCCTGCTTACGAAATATTTTCTTGCCCAGAGAAAAGGAGATATTCTCCTATTTTATCTTCTAGAAGTTTTTAGCTTTTCCATTCACATTTGGATCTAAAATCTACCTGGTACGGATTTTTCTCCATGTTTTTTTTCCCACTGCTATTGAAAAGTTTATCCTTCTCCACTGCTCTGCAGTACCACCTCTATTATATAAGTTAAGTGTCTGTACACCTGTGTTTATTTCTGGGCTATTAGGGTCTACTGGTCTGTTTTTCTGTACTTGCACCAGTACTATACTGTCTTATGAGTCTTGGTATCCAGTTGAGTAAATCCTTCAACCTGAGTTTTCTTCTTCAAAAGTGTGTTTTTCTCTTGGCTCCTTGCATTTTCATATAAATATTGGCGTCTGTTCCATGCTACATAACCTGATAAAATATTGATCAGAATTGCCTTGATTCTATGTGTCTGTGTTAAGATTCTATGTGTCTGAGATTAGAATCTGTTACAGTATTGTCTTCCATTCTGTGAATATGGTATACCCCTGCATATATTTAGCTCTAGTGTGTGTGACCTTGGTCAATGGCCACAATGTCTACGGAGGCTAATTTTCCCCTCTTCTTTAAGACTGAGCTCACCATTGGAACTCACCTTTTCAGAAGTACAGATAGTAAAGATGATCAGAAAGGTGTGCATTTCCTCTCAACATGTTTTGTGGAATTGTCTTTCTTTAATTGTTTAGAATTAATAATGGTTAAAGAAATATTACTGTGAAAATTCTTACTTATTTTATTCTATGATTTTTGAAATTTTTTTCCTTTCAAAATGAGCCTCTCCATGTCTCTTACTCCACATCTTTCATTGTTCCAAACTGTATGACTCTCGTTGCTCTTCTTTCATATCGAATAGATTTTTCTACCATTCTGCTACTGCTTTGCTAGTGATTTTTGGTTTTTAAATGGTCATGTATGTTCTCTAATAACATTTAAACTTAGCATAGCTACACCATTATGTTTCTACCCAAAATTTCTAACATTAATATCTTAATATTTATCTTTGAATTTTGGCTTACCAAAATGGTACAAAGAAAATGGCTTATTCCATGTACATGCCAAAATAGATGTATTTCTTTGCTTAAAATTTGAAATCTCTTCTCTCTAATCCATTAAATACATAAGCATATGTAATGAATTATAAGTTCTTATTTAATACTCCAATTATTTTAAAAGACAGGGAAAGAGATTTGGGTATATGTGTGTACATGTTTGTGTGTATTTAAATAGTTAGAAGTGGTTTCATGTGATGTCCTACACCATCTTTATTTCAAAATATTTTTTAGAAAAACTCTGGGACTTTAGATTAATTTGCCAGTTTGCTATACTAAATTTGAGCAACAATAAAGTAATTTAAGGAAAATTTTAATAGAACCTTTACCAAGAGAATATTTTAAAAGTCTATAAAACTTTATCTTAAAAGTGTATCATATTGGCGAAAAAAGAATTTATATTTGGAGGAATAGTTGTTTATACAGTCATTGTAAGTTTTTAGTGATAACTTTTGCCTTTTCATTTAGTCAGTCATTCTAAAGGAATCCTCATGCTTTACAGAAATAAAAAAAAAACTGCTTACATACCAACTAAAACATCCTGTATTTTTAAAAATGAGATTTATAATTGTATAAATAGGCATATATATTAATAAAATTGGATAAGAAGGTGGCATACTTGGTACATGAGTCTTCAATATTTATAATTTCTAGGACTGCATTCATGGTCTTCACTACTGTGCTATTGTATGTTAAAACCTTGCTTCAAGGGTTGAAATCTAACATTTATGGGATATTACTTTGGCTTTAAATAGTGATGATCTTGAAATGGCCTAAGGACTAAATGAAAAGTGGAATGTTCACACCACTGACACTCTTGTATTATGAGGGCATCTTATCAGTATGCCTTACTATACCCCAGTTTCCTGATTCTCAAGAATGCCTTGAAAGTATGTGCAATGTAATCGATAACGTCTGTTCCCACCAAACTTACTTTGCAGGTACTCTTTGAGCACATCAAATTCTTCCATTGCCGCTCTTCTCTGTGCCCTTTACCCACACTTCCCAGCTCACAGCACTGACAACCGGTGAGTCTAGTGATTCTGTCTTCAATGTGATACTTATTAAGTTCTCGAAGGGGATCATTTGGTTGTACTTTGGTTTCATGGAATTATTTCCAAATTAGCCTTGTTCTGTTCTTCAACTTATATTTATGGCTAAATCTTTTAAGAAAATTATCTCACAAAGTATTAGACCAGAGGATAACTTTGGACACCTGATGACTGACCAGTCTTCCGCCGTTCTCAGATCTGTAGAACTGCTCTAAATCCAGAAGGAGATTAAGTAAAGTTGTCTTTAGGGAAAAAATCATCAGGTAAAGAATAGTTGCCAAGGGAAGTTCAAGATACTTTTTTGTGCTGTAAGTATTTAATTCCAAGAGAAAAGTTTGTCTGATTTAGTGGCAATGTCTGTATGAGTTCCTTTTTTCCTCTCTTTCACATAAATGGCGAGAAATTTTGTATAAATGACATAGAAGGGACAAGAAAAGCAAAATACAGCAAAAAACCAGAGATAATTTAGAAGTGGCAATGGGCAGTAGAACTTCAAACCGTGTAGAAGCAGTTAAAAGCTCTGCATTTTAGGGTACGAGGAATCACCAACACTTCTGTTTCCCTAAATATAGTTTGAGATATAGCAGATCTCTTGCATATGGGGGAAGGGAAGAAAATAGCCCCTTGTAAGACACCTGAGCACTGTGCTCAACTGAAGGCATCCCCTGTTGTCTCCCCAGAGACAGGTCAAGAGCTCTTTATTGTTTATGGGAGAAGGGTCAGGAGCACTTATCACAGTAACATAAGTCATCATTTTAAACTGCACTATAATGTATAATGAATGACAGAAGAAAGATAGCTGTTTTACAAAAGTACCCTAATCTGAAAACCACACTCTGATGGTAGGTGCAGCACAAGAATATTGTTGTTAATACACCTCTGACATGTGGCCTCATGCCTGTCATTTAGGAAAGATTTTTTGAGTTGTTAAAAGCCAGTTATTGGCTAGGGTACAGTGGAGAGCCACACTCACGTGCTGTTGGTCATAGCTATTTGGCTTAACTATAGTAAACAAAGCCATTTGGTGACAAGAATCTTTTTTTGTGTGTGTGGGGGATGGAGTCTCGCTCTGTTGCCCAGGCTGGAGTGCAGTGGCCGGATCTCAGCTCACTGCAAGCTCCGCCTCCTGGGTTCATGCCATTCTCCTGCCTCAGCTTCCCAAGTAGCTGGGGCTACAGGCGCCTGCCACCACGCCTGGCTAATTTTTTGTATTTTTGAGTAGAGATGGGGTTTCACTTTGTTAGCCAGGATGGTCTGTATCTCCTGACCTTGTGATCTGCCCGCCTCGGCCTCCCAAAGTGCTGGGATTGTAGGCGTGAGCCACCATGCCCTGCTGGTGACGAGAATCTTTATGTAATTTATTAGTGTCAGTTTTTTTCTGATCTTTATTGATTTTTACTTTTAATAGATATATAGAAGTAAATGTATTTGTGTAAGAAGAGGGAAGTTATTGTCTATAAAGCTTTTTAAAATTGAAGTCTCATTTTATCCTTCTTTTTTTTTTTTTTTTTTTTTAAATTATTATTAGAGTCTTGCTCTGTTGCCCAGGCTGGAGCGCAGTGGCATGATCTCGGCTCACTGCAAGCTCTGCCTCCCGGATTCACGCCATTCTCCTACCTCAGCCTCCTGAGTAGCTGGGACTACAGGCACCCGCCACAGCACCTGGCTAATTGTTGTGTATTTTTAGTAGAGACGGGGTTGCACCATGTTAGCCAGGATGGTCTCGATCTCCTGACCTCATGATCCACCCATCTTGGCCCCCAAAGTGCTGGGATTACAGGCGTGAGCCACTGCGCCTGGCCAATTTTTTTCTTTTTTCTTCTGAGAGGGAGTCTTGCTCTGTTGCCCAGGATGCAGTGCAGTGATGCAATCTCAGCTCACTGCAACCTCCGTCTCCTGGGTTCAAGTGATTCTCCTCCCTCAACCTCCTGAGTAGCTGCGATTCCAGGCATGTGCCATCAGGCCTGGCTAACTTTTGTATTTTTAGTAGAGACGGGGTTTCATCGTGTTAGAGACGAGGTTTCATTATGTTGGCCAGGCTCATCTCGAACTCCTGACGTCAGGTGATCCACCTGCCTCGGCCTCCCAAAGTGCTGGGATTACAGGCGTGAGAGCCACTGTGCCCAGCCTATCCTTCTTTTGTGAGATCTTAAAATATGAAAACTTTGTTTTTACATTCTAAAATAGAAATCTTAAAGTTTAAAAAACTTTTTGAGAACCCCAAAGAAAAATATTGCCATAGCCACAAAGATGTTTGATGTACTGTATTTCAAGGACGTGTGTGTATATGTATGTGCAAGTTTGTACATGTAGAATAACTTTGCTGTCTGAGATGAATTGACATCCTGTCTTTCCCCTTCTTCCCTATCAATCCTTAAGGAAAAAGAAAAAAAAAAAAAAGAACTAGAAATAAATCTCTGAGAAGATAAAAACAGATGCCTGTGTTGAGTAGAAAGAGATTTTTGAGACTGATTGATTTTATAAGTGGTCAGTTTGATAGTAAATATTTTCATGTTATGACACTTTTTACCTCCCTGTAAAACCTCTTCACTGTGAAGACTAAAGTGAAGAATTATTGGGTCAAAGATCAGTTATATAAAATGTTTAAAAAATAATTTCTCCACTACTTTTTAATAGAATCTTATCTGCCTTTAAGATTTCTGTTCATCTGAAGATATTACCTGAGCTTCTGTCCTGTCTTAGCTCATAGGCAACAGCAGATTGCAGAGCTCATATTGTCACAGCCGTTTGTTACCCACCCTCTGTCTTTTTTATGACCAGGTATCATCTCCAGGCTCTCCGGCACCTCTATGTGCTGGCCGCGGAGCCCAGGCTTCTCGTGCCTGTGGATGTGGACACAAACACGCCCTGCTATGCCCTCTTAGAAGTTACCTACAAGGTATCTCTCCCTATCATTTACTTGTAATTTTATTACCACTCATCCGTCTTTGCAGGTCATAATATTTCAAATGTGTTGTCCAGTAAAAGGTGACAAGTAGTCAGTTGAACTTTCATAAAAATGGAAGCTTCCAAAGTTATTGTATATCCTGCCAGGCCATTCATGCTTGTTTGTATTCTCTGGGTATCACTTTTTAGGGATCATCAGCTACTCTTTTGTCCTTAGAACTTATAGTTTGAAAATGTCCCTGTTAACTTTACATGACTGACAGTAGTGTTCTATAAAACTAATTGAGTTAGACCCATTCTTAGATTTGTTAGCTGAATACTTGAAAACCCAAAATTGTGTATTTGATGACAGCTTTCATTTAGATGCACAAATAGATTACAAGTTTTATATCCTTCTTTCATTCAGCAAATTATTAAGTACCTTCTGTGAATCAGAACTGTACTAGGCTCTGGGGTACAAAATGAGATGACATTGTCATTTTCCTTAAGGAACCTTTATCCCCTGGGGAGCCAGGCATGGATACAGTGAGAATAGAGTGTGATAATTGGAGATGTGTGTGGAATGCAGGGGAGGCAGCAAAGCACCCTCGCTTAGCTGTTAGCTGTGGGGTTGAGGGGCTGTCACAGCGGACGGTGTTTGGGCTAGGCCTGGCCCGCTGAGTGGAGCTCCTTCCGAACGGAGAAGGCAACATGCAGAAACCCAGCGGCACTGGAGCATGGCCTTTGGTCCTGCTGGCCTGTGGGGAGCAAGGCTTGAAGTGCTGGGAAGTGACACATACCCTGTGGGGAATTTCGACATCAGTCCTTCAAGATTTGAGTACCAGAGAGGATTTTATGGCATTTTAAGGTCTCTGTATGAACTGCAGGGTTGGAGGGAGGTAGAGCGTGGAGATGTTTCTTCTTTGTTGTTTCCACTGACTACCTAGTGAACTGTAGCTGGACTTTTACGTTTGTAAAGGGCACTCAGTGGTATGAACAAACGAAAGAAGAATTGATGGCTCCTACCCTGCTTCCAGAACTCCATCTTTTAAAGCAGGTAAGTTGGGCATGGTTGGGAGGTGGGTCCAAGCGAGCAATTCAGTAGAACAGCATAGCGTTAAAGACAGCTAAATAAAAGCCTCTGCTTTCTTCATGTATTGTAGCAGATAAGAAAGCTGCAGCAAAAGGAAAAGTCAGAAAGAACAGAGCAAGTCTTGTCTTAGAGATCTTTATTGATAGTTTAGGTGGCCTCAGAACATGATTTACATTCATTTTTTTGTCTGGAAATGGAGCTTGTTAACCTCCAGATGCCTCTTTCTGGCTGTTACTGTTTCCTCTGAGAAACATAGGGTCCAGTTTACAAATGAATATATTTTTCAGCTTTGGGTTGACTACGTTTACATTTATCTTGGCAGATTAAAGTTAAAGGCCCAAGATACTGGGAACTGCTCATAGATTTAAGCAAAGGAACACAACACTTGAAGTAAGTACATTAAATTTCTCTGATTTACGTTTTAGGAAGTGAATAGAAGTATATAGGAAGGTATAAATTATAAATTATTATCTGGAATGTGACTCATCACCCTTTAATCTCATTCAAGACAATATGTAGGGTGTATCTTCTGTAAAACAGTCTGTATTTTTGAAACAGGACTTGTGTTAGAAAATGAAAGTTTTGGCCGGGTGCGGTGGCTCACGCCTGTAATCCCAGCACTTTGGGAAGCCGACGCGGGCGGATCATGAGGTCAGGAGATCGAGACCATCCTGGCTAACACGGTGAAACCCCGACTCTACTAAAAATACAAAAAATTAGTCGGATGTTGTGACTGGCACCTGTAGTCCCAGCTACTCGGGAGGCTGAGGCAGGAGAATGGCACAAACTCAGGAGGCGGAGCTTGCAGTGAGCCAGTATTGCGCCACTGCACTGCAGCCTGGGTGACAAAGCGAGACTCCGTCTCAGAAAAAAAAAAAAAAAAGAAAGAAAATGACAGTTTTAATTTTAAACTCCATCCCTAAATATTTATATTCATTTATTGAGAAACTTGCACTGACTTCCTTATGACAGTAATGGACTTGTCTCTTGGTATATTAACATAAGATTTAGTTTAAGAAAGTGTGTTAGTCCATTTTCACACTGCTATAAAGAACTACCTGAGATTGAGTAATTTGTAAAGAAAAGTAGTTAAATTGACTCATAGTTTCGCCTGGCTGGGGAGGCCTCAGGAAACTTACAATCGTGGCAGAAAGCGAAGGAGAGGCAAGATATGTCTTGTATGGCGGCAAGAGTGAGTGAGAGAGGTGCTACACTTTTAAACCATCAGATCTCGTGAAAACTCACTATCATGAGAACAGCATGAGGGAAATCCGCCCCCATGATCCAATCACCCCCAACCAGGTCCCTCCCCTGACATGTGGGGATTACAGTTTGACATGAGATTTGGGTGGGGACACAGAGCCTAACCAGGTCAGAAAGTAAAGCTGATTTGTACATCCACAAAAGGAACTTTATTATATCAGTCAGTGTTTGTCAGACCGCATCTTTTGTTGCATCTCTTTACCATTCTTCTGTTAGAAAGTTCTCCTAAATTTAAGATTATTGTAGATAATATATACTACTCACCCAGTTTATTTTGGGTGGAAATAATCACATGCAATTATTTTAGAGTGTTGATAATTTTATACTGAAAGTAGCATGTCAATTAAGTCTTTAAATTTCAAGGAAGTTTAACAAGCATGTAAAAGTTTCTATAATTTGGTCCCAATGTGAGTTTTTCCAGACTATCTGTATATTAGCTGTTTTCTGTATTGTTCTGTCCTTAGATTTGCAGCATTATTTTCTTTTTGCTGCAAACCAATTAATAGATATTTAGTACCTCATGTACTCTAGACATAGAGCTAGGGGATATAGGGAATACAAAGAAATGTTAGGTAAAATGCTACCATTGAAACTCATAGTTGAGCCAGTAGTCAAAGTGACTTCTCATTTAACAAGTTCCATGAATCTAGACACCAAAGAAAAACAGAACTTTATTCTAGGCTTTCTCATAGGGACTGATTTAATCTTAGACACAGTAAATAATCGTTTGCCTTAGTGGAAAATGGTAAAGGCTTCATCTCCCGTGAACATGGTATTAGAAGACACTATGTTTCCAGCCAAGAACTGCCAGTAATACCTTATATTAAATTCATTCATTTTTCTTTCAGGTCCATCCTTTCCAAGGATGGGGTTTTATATGTTAAACTCAGGGCAGGTCAGCTCTCCTACAAAGAAGATCCAATGGGATGGCAAAGTTTGTTGGCGCAGACTGTTGCTAACAGGAACTCTGAAGCCCGGGCTTTCAAGGTAGTATTATTAATTGGTAAAAACGGAAAGAAATAATTGTAAATTGCGGGCTTCCTTGCCCATTGCTGTAAACTTTAAAGGTGGATCTGCTTCCTTTTTCATTGTTGCGGATTGTAAACACTGCCTGCCCGTGACTCCGTTTGCTTTTTATGTGATGGGCATAATAAAATATAAATACAAAGTACTCTATATAATAAATAATAAATATATATAATAAAGTAAAATACTCTAAGTTAAGATTTACATTCAGCAGCAAGGACAGTCGCACCATATCCTGACACTACAACAAATACTTTAGTAATTTTATTATTAATCCTCAAATCGGTGAAGATTTACTTAATTTCATAGCAAAAATAGAAAAGGAGTTTTGCAAGCTAGCAATTATTAGCTCCATTTAAAAACCACCATTTGTTTCCTTCATCTTGGTGAGGATAAACTGATGACAGACTCAGACTTCTTTTGTTAGTTTGCTTTATTATTTGCACAGTACTTGACTGCCAGTACAGTAGTGTTTGAAATAAGCAAATAGTTACGATAAATGAGGGTAGGAAACAATCTCATTCCCATGGCGGGGTCAGCACATATTTTGCTCGATATTCTTGACTCAGGTAAGTTTCCAACACTAGAAATTTGTCCCATAATCAGGCCTTAAGACTTCTGAATTTAACTTCAGTTTTCTGTAATTCCATGAGCAAATATGTCCCTGTTGGTGATACATAGTAGAGTAGTCTGAAGTAGTGAGGACCCTAAAGGATAATTAGATGGCAAAAGTGGGGCAGGCGGACTGGATGAGTGGCAGCCAAGGACTGAGTTAGCATCCTTTGTTCTTCCAAGTACGGAGACAGCAGTTTATTTTAATTCAACTCATATTTCATTTTAGGTCAGTTACTTGTGACCGAGCCTTTATAATGGTTCCCAGTATTGAAATGTATAAATAGTTCTCAGGGTTGACATTGGTGAATTTTGTTTGGCAGTATTCAGTAAGTTGTTTATGAAATATTTTTGAAAGATTTTTGGACACGGTTTAACTTAAATTTGTAGTATTGCTTCTTCTAAAAATCAGAGCATATCCCAAAGACTCTAACCCAATTTGTAAAGAAAATAGGTAACTTTAGACTTGAGTTCGAATGAAGAAAATATATAAAAATTAAAAGCTATCTCAATTTCCTGCCTACTGGAAGTTCAGAAATAAAATATAAACCTTCATATTTCATTTTCAGTCTTGAACCTTGAATGATACTGTTTTTTCCCAAGTTTAAAAAATTGTGGTAAAATGCACACAATTTATTGTCTTAACATTTTGCAAGTTACAGTTCAGTAATATTAAGTGCATTCACATTGTTGCGCAACCATCACCACCATCCGTCTCTAGAACTGTTTCATCTTGCAGACCTGAAATCTATACTTGCAACAATAACCCCTCATTCTACTTCCCCTAGTCCCTGGCAACCACCATTCTATTTTATGTCTCTGATTTTGATTATACTAAGTACCTTATATATATGGTTTCATACACTGTTTATCTTTTTGTGACTGGCTTGAGTGATATTCTTTTTTCCTTACCATTTCAGTAACAATTCTAGTTTCTGGTAGGCTTTTTAGTTAGTCAGTGAAGGAAGGAAAAGCCTTTTGTGGATGAGTTGTGTAAACAGGAAGACCTGTTTGTTTATTGGCCTTTTGATAATTTGTAGCTCATGTTAACTTGTGCAAAAGCTTATTGTAACTTCTTAGCAGAACAGGTTGATGAGGAAAGTTTGCACCATCTGGGTTTTTTTGGGAATGTTGTGTGACAAAGGGGAGGTAGAGTTGTTAGAACTCATTGTATTACAGTTTGAGCAATAAGGAAAATACTCTTTTTTAAATCTTATACTGTTGTGGTTGTTTGTTTTTTTTAGCCAGAAACAATCTCAGCATTCACTTCTGATCCAGCACTTCTGTCATTTGCTGACTATTTCTGCAAACCAACTGTGAACATGGGTCAGGTATATATTCTATGGTTTGCTGAGCCCCAGGACCAGCATTCGTTATTATGTCTATGTATGGGTCACCCAAAACATCTGTACTATCTGTATCTATCTTTGAGATTGATGACATACGTGAGTCACATGGGATGACTTTTGCTTGGCACGTGTAGATTTGCATAGCCTAAAACTATTACATTTAGCAACTTTCTATCTTGATAGAAGAAACAACATTTGTAAGACATTAATTTTGACAGATGATAGTTTCTGTCACCTACAAGAATGATGCCCATTCATATTCTGCTTTATGTTTTCAGTGTTTACCGCCTTTCTCTTATTTTTATGTAATTGCATTAACTGTTTCATCTGTATATTATAACGCTTCTTTTTCTTGTTTATACACCTGTTGCCTTCAAGATTCCAAGGGTGCTTAGCAGATTTTTCTTTATTTTTTTGGTTTTTGTTTTTTGAGATAGGGCCGGTTTTTTCTGTTGCCCAGGCTGGAGTGCAGTGACGTGATCATGGTTCACTACATCCTTGACCTCCCGGACTGAAGCCATCCTTCCACCTCAGGCTTCTGAGTAGCTGGACTACAGGCGTGTAGCCACCATGGCTAATTTTTTAAAAAATTTTTGTAGAGATGGAGTCTCACTATATTGCCCAGGTTGGTCTTGAACTCCTGGGCTCAAATGATCCTCCCACCTTGGACTCCCAAAGTGCTGGGATTATAGACTTGAGCCACTGTGCCTGGCCCAGATCTTTGGTTTAATCCACCATACAGAGAAGGAAAGATTGGATATAGAATTAGATATCTAGGATTGATAGCCTATTGTCTACAAGTGTATATGGCCTTCAGAAAATTTCTCAGCCTCTCCAAAATGTAGTTTCCTCATTTCTAAAAGTGATTATAATAGAATCTACCTTACAGTATTGTTTTGAGGATTAAGTGAAATAACCTTCCCCTCTCTTACTTATTGAATCTTTACTATATACTGGATACTCTGCTAATACTTAAATGTCATTTAATTATGACCCTGAGGATAGGTATTTTATCATTCTGGGCTTACAGATGAGGAAACTGCCACTGAGAGATGTTACATGCCCAAGATCACACAGCTAGTAAGAGCTGGGCTGTGCACTCAAGGTCACGGGTCTTTAATAAAGCGCATGCCTGCCCTTAACCCCAGCTGGACTTGACTCTGCTGCCTCCCCTAAACTTTTTCTGGTCAGTGTTTTTTTCTTGCAGCTTTGTTACTCTGTTTCCTTTCTGGATCCTACTCTTCCCAGCCCAACCCAAGGCATAGCTCTGTGATGTCCTGTCTACTCATTTTAT
This sequence comes from Theropithecus gelada, assembly GCF_003255815.1. Lineage (NCBI taxonomy): Eukaryota > Metazoa > Chordata > Mammalia > Primates > Cercopithecidae > Theropithecus > Theropithecus gelada. The sequence goes on from NC_037681.1 coordinate 5,624,049, forward strand.
CCTAGTTTGGTCCATTCCTCTCTTCTGTAGCACTTACTATCCTTAACTGTCTCTTGGGACTTAATTTTTTTAATTGTTTAATGTTACATGTGCTATGGCTTTTTAAAAAGATTATAATGTTACTTTTATGTGATTCATTATAGAACTTAAGAATGGGCCATAGTAGTACTATACAATTGGTTTTTGAATTGATTTTGGAATATACTTTGTGCTACAAAAAGCTTCTGATTTTCTGCAGAAACAGGAAATTCTGGATCTCTTTTCTTCAGTACTCTATGAATGTGTTACCCAGGAGACCCCAGAGATGTTGCCTGCATACATAGCAATGGATCAGGTATGGATCCAAAAACTTACACCGATTCTGGTGAAATTTGTCCTGCAGTTCAAGTAACTTACTGAATAGTGTGGTAAGATTCCTAGTGTCCTTCCTTTTAGTTTCCCATTTGCTTTTGGAAATTTAAGAAAGGAAACCATATAAAATTTGAAAGCTCTCAAAAATCCAAAAAGCTTGGGCTTTGTGTTGACAGGAGTGCCCCTTGGGAAGCTGTCTTCCTCTAAGGGTTCCCCTTCCTCCCTTTTATCTCCCCTGACTGGGAGAGGAGGAGAGCACTCCCTCCCTCTCTCCCATTTTATTTTTGCCTTCCTCCTTGCACTGCCTCTTTGTAGAAGTCTGCATGTGAGCAGTTAGTGGACAAACAGAGCCCTAGCGATGGCAGTACTATGAAATTAGACCTATGTGATGAAACTTGCAAGAGGTTACAGAGTATATATGTAGTTATCTAGGGCGTTGGAGTTCATTTTTAAATTTCTCTTGTTATTGATGTTTTAAAAGAGCCTAAAGGGGTAATGCAGAAAGTAATGCTTAATACTGTTCTTAAAGGATCAGACCAATTTATTCACTTTAGGCAAATTAGTAATACATATGCCTTTTCATTATTATCATATCTTTCAGACCCAGATTTGCAGTTAAGCCAAGCCAGTAGTTTTCTAACCTGGCAAAAATTTGCCTTGGTATCTTAAAAATACAGATCCTGTAATTCCCATGCCTCATCTATTGAATCAGAATTTCTGGGGTGAGATCCAGAATCTAGTTTTAAACAGCTGTTTAAGTGAATATAATAAGGTCACAGCTGAGCATCTGAGGCTCAGTGTCTAAGAGAAATTACCTTTAGTGGTAAAATAATTTGCTAGAAAGCTGAATGGAGAAACATACTTAGTCAGAGGATAATTCCCCCAAACCAGAAAACACACAGTCTTAAGTAACATTGTTAATTAAAAGCCAAGTTCCAGTATAACTAAGTAGGCCCAGTATGCTATTATTGTCTGGAATCCACCCTTTTTTGGTTGGAAAATATGGGTATATGGCATCCACGCTGGCACTGCTTCTCACAGTACTTCTCTGTACAGCAGCCAAATAACAAGTTGTGTTTTTAAGTTGCTGGCTGAGAATGTGTCTTTTTACTCTCTGAACCCTCACACCTTCGCAGTCATGGGTGGCAGGTCTTTATGCATGAATGTCTCCTCTGGTTGCAGCTGTAGTGACTTGCAGATGGATCCCAAGGGTACTATTATTAGTAGTGTTCCTTTGCCCTCTGCCCCCCTGGATCCCTGCCATGTCATTGTACCCAGCTTGAGTTTTCCAGAGGTGACTGGCTGTGACCTTTTGGGTCTTGGTTATTCGGAGCTGTTGAGCCAAGAATGAGCTCATTCACCTTTGTTACTTTTCCCTGCAAGCTGCTCATGTAGGGCCATATTGAAGGAGGTGAGCCGTGCACCTGTACCCAGTGACGGCTCCTCTGTGGGCAGACCGCCTCAAAACACAGAATGGATCCCCCACCACCCTTTATAATTAGGAGCCATGTTTAAAGAATACTCAGTCTACAACTCTGATGAAGAGGCAGAGAACTCTTTGATTAAATGGATTGTTGTCCTCTTTCCTCTTCAAGGCTATAAGAAGACTTGGGAGAAGAGAAATGTCTGAGACTTCTGAACTTTGGCAGATAAAGTTAGTGTTAGAGTTTTTCAGCTCCCGAAGCCATCAGGAGCGGCTGCAGAACCACCCTAAGCGGGGGCTCTTTATGAACTCGGAATTCCTCCCTGTTGTGAAGTGCACCATCGATAATACCCTGGACCAGTGGCTACAAGGTAATAGTAGCATCGTAGCATGGCGCTCCTGTGCTTTTGAGATACATTCAGTTCAGGCTTTTCTGTTGTCACTTTTTTTTTCGTTGGTAAGCAAGATAAATCTGAGTATAAGCAAGAATGGCTATAGATTTAATGTTTCCAGCTAGATGAATTAGGCTTTGATTATCTGCTTCAGCTTCTTTGGAAAATGCATCTGACCCAGGCAGAGAATATTTATAGCATTTTAAATACCACTTGGTGCTCAGGACCTTGTTCTCTCTTCCCTAGCATCAGATCACATTTCCTTTCCGGTGCCTCTGTCTCCTGTTTCCTAGGTGTGTGGCCTGTCGCCTACCTGAGGCCAGCAGCCATTCCGTTTTTGTACTGGCACCCCAGGTACATGTAGAACTTGACGTGTGCTTGCTGAGTGAGCTTGTTGTACCAACTCAGTTTTGAAAACCTGGGATGGCACAGCTATGTGATGTCACAGTGGTGGCTTTCTATCAGCAGGATTTGTGATTGCAAGGAAATTGTAGTTACTCGTTAACAGTGTAGAAGTGATTCTGACTTACATGAGGCAAGTGATGGCGCCTTTAGATTTTCGGAAATGTATCTTATGTGTTAAATACACCTGAAACTGATTTTCAGGAGTAGACTTCTTGATCTTTTCATTCTTTTTAGTTCATCCAAATGCTCCCAGTAAATATCTGACAGTTGCTTGCTTTGGGTTAATACTAACCTTAGTAATAGTAGTAGAAACAATTCTTGCTTTGATTAGTGAAAGCTATTAGTAATCAATAGACACTAAGTGTTTGAATACAATTCAGTTTATCCACCTGTAACACTAGGAAATAAACTTCTGAAAAAAATTAAATTGTAAACCAGGTTGTGAGGGATATACTTGGAAAGCCTAATTTCAGACTCTCCATGTTTATATTTAACAGCTGCATTCTATTTGTCATTTCCTGTTCAGATTCAAAGATCATATAGCTTCAAAATTTTTTTGGTAGTCAATTTTATCCTCACTTTTGGGGAAAAACATGTTATTTCATAGGTTTTAGTGTTTCGTTTTTATTCAGTTTAACATTTGATCACCTATGGCAGACCTTTGCTATTGATAAAAAATACTTCCTTAAATATTTGCAGATTCCCTGATTTGCACATTTCGTATAATGTATGGAACTTTGGCAGTGACTAGAACATTCTCTAAAACAGGGCCCTGATTGTCTTGTTGCTCTTTAGTGCATTTGGTGGTTTCCAGTATTGCTGTGAGCCTCCATTGAATTTGACTTGCCGCTCAGATTTATCAAAAATGTGTTTATTTTCTAGTGAAAAACTAGAATTTTTTTTTAAAAAACCTCTTAGATATATGGTCTCCTCTCTTACAAGCGCTAGCAGTGGCATTGGGGTAGAGAACAGTAAATTAAGTGAAAATTGGAAATTGCATTCATATTTGTGTGTGAGTAAAAATCACAGATGCATATGTGGACTTTCAGGGTCATTCACTAATAACTCATTAGATCTGATATAACCCATGAAATCACTACACTAATCTGAAAATGCAGCCAATTGATATTACATAAATGTCAGTTTTTTGTTTTGATATGGAGTCTTCCTCTGTCGCCAGGGTGGAGTGCAGTGGCGCGATCTCAGCTCACTGCACGCTCTGCCTCCCAGGTTCAAGCGGGTGTCCTGCCTCAGCCTCCTGAGTAGCTGGGATTACAGGCGCCTGTCACCACACCCGGCTAATTTTTGTATTTTTAGTAGAGATGGGGCTTCACCAAGTTGGTCAGGCTGGTCTCAAACTCCTGACCTTGTGATCCATGTGCCTTGGCCTCCCAAAGTGCTGGGATTACAGGCGTGAGCCATGGCACCTGGCCTATATAAATGTTTTGTATAGTATTTATCTCCTCAAATTACAGTCTTGGGCAAAGAAAGCGGGTTTCAAGTTTAAAAACTTTAAAAAGTTTTATTAACTTTTTCATATTTTGTTATGGAAATTTAAAGAATATACAAAGTAAGTAGACTAGTGTAATAAACCTCAACACCAATTTTAGTAGTTGCCAGCATTCTCCTGTTTTTGCATCGTCTGTACCTTCACCCACTGCCACACTCAGTTTTCCCAATTGTGCCATTTTACTTTCCCACCAGCAGTGGAATGCAATGCAATTTTTGGTATTGTCCTTTTTTTTTTTTTTTTTAAGACTTGTCAAGTGCAGTAGGAAAGCAAAATAAACCCAAAACAAGCAAATAAAAGCAGAAACTAACGAAACCAAAAACAGAAAAACAATAGAGAAAATCAGTGAAACAAAATGCTTGTAGTCATGAGAAAGTCATTGAAGAGAGGCTGAACCATGATGCTCTCCTTCATGATGAGCTGCTCAAAGAAGAATCTCATCTGTTCTTCTTTGATCTTTCTCCCTCTGCTGCCTCCCCCAAACCTAAACATTTCCCCCTCCCAGTAGACTGACATCCTCGCAACTGTGTTCAGTGGAGTCTACAGTTTTCATCTCACTCCATCTCTATAATGGTGAGGCTTTTAGCTACATTTTGCTTCTTGAGATGGGCCTCCCTTGACTTTGTCACAGCACACTTTCCCGTTTTAAAAAAGTCTTATTTTGAAATTCTTTCTCAGTATTTGTCACCATTTCACTGTCATTCCTTTGTTGACCCTTTTGGAAGTCATCCTTGCTCCTTTCCCTCCTTCCCTTCTCCCCTCCTCTGCCATGACTGACCCATTGCTGAAGCCTTCAGTCCTCATCATAGATATTTCTTGAATTTGTCTACATTTTACTACTTCTGCCTAGAACAGAATGATTATTTTGTGCCTGGACCACTGTTATAGCCTCCTAAATAGCCTCCTTGCTTTTTCTCATCTCCATTCTAATCATCTCAAGTTAACTGACAGAACAGTCTTTTAAAGAATGAACTGATCTAACACTCCTGCTTAAAGCTTTTCAAAGGCTCCTGATTCAGCTATGAAAGAAATCCCTACTGTGTGGCACCAGGACCTGTGTGACCTGCAAGGCACCTGTTTTCCTCAACAAAGCCTCTTTTACACCACTTGCTCCTCACACCACGCTGGCCCCTTCCACTTCCTCAAAAACACTGAGCTCCTTTTCACTGTGGGGCCATTGAATATGCTGTTTTCCCTCCCTAGAAGCTTTTCCTCTCATTCTTCACCTGTCCAACTCATATTTATCCTTGCAGCCTCAGTTTTAATGACCTTGCCTCCCAGGCCTTCCAAGACCACTCTACCTCAGGCAGCTTTCCTGCCATCTATTGCCTGCCCGCTCATGCTCTCAACTTTTTTTCTGCATCTAAATGCCTTTGTTTGCAAGTCACAGAAGACCTGTCTTTAAACGGTAAGGACACAAATATGCTTATGTTATTAGAAGTCCACAGGTAGGGCATGTAAAGGGTCATCTTATTCCATTGTCTTCAACTCCGTTTCTCTGAGGTTCCATCAGCTACATTCTGTGCCATGACTTTATCCTCAGTGCTTTTTTTGGATGGTAATCAAATGGCTATAACATGTTCACCTCTAGCTCAGCGTGATGCCCAGAGGAAGAACAAGAGTTGCTTCTAGGAGCTTTGTGATGAGAATGAGGGGATTTCTTTCCCTGGAGCCTCCAGCAAGCATGTCATTAAGTACCTCCTCAGGTTTCTGGCTCGAGTTGCATCTCATGCACACCCTCAATCTATCCCTGTGGCAGAGACTGTCTCTTATTGAAAAAATGGCCTGGGTCTGCCTGTCTCTGAACTAACACTGTATCAGGGGAATGGGATTGCCTTGATCACCCAAGACCAGTGATTCTCAAAGTGTGGTTCGTGGAGCAGCATGACCTGGGAACTTGTTAGAAATGGAGTTTTTCTGGCCCTACCGCAGACCTACTGAATCAGAAACTCTGTGCTCTGTGCTCTGTGTGGGGAGTGGGGCCCACTCATCTGTGATTTAACAAGCCCTCCAGGGGATTGTGATACATGGGAAAGCTTGAGAACCTCTGGCCAAGACTAATAAGGATCTAGTTCTGGAGCTGAAGTCTGTCCCATCAAATATTCTAATACATGGTGGAGGGTGGGGTGTGACAAGGGGTATTTTGGAGAGACAACCACAGTGACCACTGCACCTTTATAGCACTCTCACAGTTCATAATTATGCATTCGTTTGTGTCATTATTTGTGTAATATCTGTCTTCTCCAACAACACTCTAAACTCTACAATGACAGGGACTCAGTCTAGCTTGTCACCGTAGCCTCAGTACCAGCTGTAGAACCTGCTGATAAGTTCTTGATGAAAAAGTAATAGAAAGAAGATATTTCTTGTGCCTCTCAGTTCTGTCGTCAGTTGGTTCAGTTCCATTTGTTTCTCTCACAGCCGGGGGTGATATGTGTGTGCACGCCTACCTCAGCGGGCAGCCCTTGGAGGAATCACAGCTGAGCATGCTGGCCTGCTTCCTCGTCTACCACTCTGTGCCAGCTCCACGGCACCTGCCGCCTATAGGACTAGAAGGTAATTGCATATCTGAGTCCTCTGTTCGGTACCTCTGTTACCTACCCCTTTATGTTCTAGTTTCTTGGTAGGAAGAGTTTCTAATTAGTTATTGTCCCTAGTTTGACTTTCCTCTTCATTAATGTTGCAGTGTCATTGCTAGGAACTGTTTTGGAGCAAAAAAGAAAAAAAGTTACATGAATAACTTTCATTTTTATTCAGAAAAGGATGGATTCTTCTTCACAGAGCCCTAAACACTGGTCTAAAAATTTTTTTAGTATATACTAAAATATATACAAAAAAAATTTTTTTGAGAAAGGCAGAGATTGTTCCATTTAATCATTTAAACTTGAAGTTTAATTACATTACTAGTTTTTTTGCTGTTTTGAAAGCCTCTGATAAAAGTTTACTATCTAGGGACTTCTAGTTATGGTCATGATGGAATTGCTTGTATTGGACTCACTTGCCCTCCAAAACAAGTATAAAAGCTAAAAAACCAAAAACCAAAAACCAAAAAACAAAAACATAAGGGAAGTACAACAGGGAGAGCTTTCTGTTCACTCTAGCTTCTCCCCCAAAGGCATTTGCCAGTTCATAGCACAAGAAGTAGAGTCCCAGCAAAAGGCAGCAGTGCTGCAGGGCTGAGGAGCCAGAGGCTGGGTTTGTGATTGTCCAAGAGCCTAGAACTTGAGGAACAAAATCTCAGGCAGGAGAGAACAATAGGAATCATAACTCAAAATCTGGATGTACCTTTCCCTTGAGTTACTTACGACATTTTAGCCTTCATATATATGGGATAAGACTTCAAGAGATCTAGCAGAAGCCACAAGGCCAAAAATGTAAGCAAAAGTGTCTGCAGCAGCATAGGACCGAGGAGACATAGGGTGGAATTCAAGACTTGTTGAAGTGAAGTGGCTCTGATCAGCATCCCAGCTCCTCAGGTGAATTAATAGCTTGGCCAGGCCCTAAGCCTGCTCTAGCCTATGTTTAGACCTGGTGTGCTTCAGTTTCCCTCCAAGCAGACTAGACCTACAATTAGCCTTGAGCAGAACTGAGGTGATCTGCATGCTTTGTCCCCACCTAGCAGAAGAAAACGTAACCTTCATAGGAGAAAGAAAACATACCCAGAGCCTCTGCAATTTCTGGTCTACAGGATTCAGTGTTGAATAAAAAATTACGAGACATAATACGAAAAAAAAAAAAACAGATAATAATAGAAACAGACCTATGTGTGATTCAGATATTGGAGTTATCATACTGGGACTTAAAATAACTATGACTAATATTTCCAGGAAAATAGAGAGAAGGATGGGAGTTTCACCAGAAACCTGGAATCAATAAAAAAGAGTTAAATGGAAAGTCTAGAACTGAAAAATGTAATAACTGAAATGAAGATCTCAGTATTGGATTATTTGAGGTGAACTGGAACACACTTATCTGCTGGAAGACGAGTAGAAAGTAAACAGACTGAAGCACAGAGGGAAGAATGGGTAGGAAATACAGAGAAGAGTACAAGAGATATGTAGAAACCGTGGGAAAAAAAATCAAATATGTATGGAGTTGGAATAAGAGAATAAGAGGAGAGAGAGAATGAGTTAGAAGCAATATTTGAAGAGACAGAAGCTAAGAATTTTGAAAAATGGTGTTAAATATTAACCCACAGTGAACCCTAAGCAGGATGAATACAAAGAAAACCATACTAGTCACATTAATAGTCAAACTGCTAAAAGTAAAAGGAAGACATTTTAAAGCATAGACTTTCTTTTCAGGCCAGGATGGACAAACAGGGTTGTTCAGTGGTCAACTGCATTAGAACCAGTAAAATACCACTTAGATAGTAATTGAAGGTAGACAGGCACTTTTGCTCATTATATTTAAAGAATTATATATATATATATATATACACTTAAACAATATTAGTAGTTTCACATATCGCTATAGGTCACTTTCTGAAGTCTAGAATGGGTAAATTCTATCAAATCATATTCAGGTTGAGTATCCTTAATCTGAAATCTGAAGTGTTTGAAATCGAAAACGTTTTGAGCGCCAACATGATGCTCAGAGGAAATGCTCATTCCAGCATTTTGGATTTGGGATTTTCAGATTAAGAATGCTCAGCTGGTAGGTGTAATGCAGATATTCCAAAATCCAAAAAAATCCAGAATCCAAAACACCTCTCTTCCCAAGCATTTTGGAAAAGGGATACACAACTTACATTATAGTGTATTAGGGAATTTCATGATTTTAAATATTGTCTTTGGATAATCATTTTCAAAGGGAAAAATGCCTCTTTTCAACGTGACTGTGTTTCTGAAGCTTCCTTGAAAGGAGAGGTACGGCTGAATTTATTTAGAGATGTGACCTTCCCGCCCCATTTCCGTTTTAGGGAGCACGAGCTTTGCTGAACTGCTCTTCAAATTTAAGCAGCTAAAAATGCCAGTGCGAGCTTTGCTGAGATTGGCTCCTTTGCTTCTTGGAAATCCACAGCCAATGGTGATGTGACCGTGTCTGGTGGTGAACCTACCCTGAGACGTGACTTCTACACAAAAACGTGACCAAACATCAAAGCTAAAGCAATGTTTATAAAGTTTTATGGTATAACTAGGGGGAAGTGAGCTGCACAAACCTCAGTGTATTTTAAATCTGTTGCTGTGGTCATTAACATTATATGATACGTAAAAGCAAGTTACAATTTACTTTTGTAAATAAAGTTTTTGGTTTGTTTTCAAAACTCTCAATGATTGCTTTAGTTTTGGACTTAGAGAATAGAGCAGTGGGTGCTGGAGTGAATATTGATTTTTAAAGTCTTTGAACTGTGGTGGTACAGGTGAAGTGACTATGTTCAAAAACGCAGTTTTAAAAGAAGCTATATCATAAAGTTTTACTTTCGGTGGCAAAAGAGCGTGTTAGCATTTCCTCAGATGTCGCAGTTGTCCCATCTAAAATAAGTTTGTACTTCTGGTGACAATGCCAGACATTCTCATGATGTGATCACCTTAAGCAGGAGAAGGAGATTTTTGCCCTCAGTTGCTCAACATGAAGTACTATGGACTGAATTGTGTCCTCTCAGAATTGTATATTGAGGCCCTAATCCCTGTGTGGCTGTATTTGGCAATGGGGCATTTAGGAGATTACTAAGGTTAAATGAGGTCATCATAAGGGTGGGGTCTTAATTCAATAGAATTGGTGGTCTCCTAAGCAGAGGAAGAGAGATTTTTCTTTCTCTCTCTGCCACGTGAAGATGCAGTGACAAGTTGACCATTCTGCAAGCCAAGAAGAGCCCTTACCAGGAACAGACTTGACTAGCACCTCGATCATGGACCTCCAGCCTCCAGAATTGCAAGAAATACATTTGCCCTGTTGAAACCACCCAGTCTAAAAAAAAAAAAAAAAAAAAAGGCCGGGCGCGGGGGCTCAAGCCTGTAATCCCAGCACTTTGGGAGGCCGAGACGGGCGGATCACGAGGTCAGGAGATCGAGACCATCCTGGCTAACACGGTGAAACCCCGTCTCTACTAAAAAATACAAAAATCTACCTGGGCGAGGTGGCAGGCGCCTGTAGTCCCAGCTACTTGGGAGGCTGAGGCAAGAGAATGGCATAAACCTGGGAGGCGGAGCTTGCAGTGAGCTGAGATCTGGCCACTGCACTCCAGCCTGGGCAACAGAGCAAGACTCCGTCTCAAAAAAAAAAAAAAAAAGAAACCACCCAGTCTGTGGTGTTTTGTTATGGCAGCCTAGGCAGACTAATACATGAAACCTGCTCTAAATAGATAAAATAAGAAATTACTACAGAGGGCTCTTTAGAAATTGTATTTAAAAACAAGACAATCCATATTTACCCAAGATTTACAGAATGTACGTCTGTACACGGGAGGGATTTCTGGACTAGTGGATGATGAAAAATGTTCGTATAAAGGCACCTCCAGCTTCGAGTTGCCAACACAGGAGGAAGAATGCTCTCTGTTGTTCAGATGCTGATGTGTGTCCTGTGCTTCCTGGACGGCCAGTGGGATCATAAGCTGGTAGAAGCAAGATCTTCATCCACTGACTTCATATTTCTTCCACATCCTGAGCTGTGTTGTCTGACTTTAAAAATAAATAAAAGCAAATAGAAATGTTTCCATTGAGAGTTTGGCAAAACCCCACGTGGCATTCGTCTCTGCGGGCTATACTTGGAAGGCATGCTCCTGGAGGCCCAGCGGTTTTCTCTGGCCTCTCCGTGTCCTCCCATTTGCGTGCCTGCCCCAAGGACTCGCTTATTCCTGGATGTGAAGCGGAGGCACGAAGGGGCTGACTGAGAGGCTGAAATGTGCTTCTCTTCACACTTACATAGTTTTCTTCTAATTAAAAATAAATTTTAAGTGGTAGATGATGAAAATTCCTTTTGAATCAAGATTTTAAAAATTCAATATCAAACCAATTGTTACTGTCTTCACTCTCCATTGTTTACGACTGTGTGCTTTTCCCTGAATATAGAATAACTGGAGAGACATCTAGTTGTTTGCACACATATTAACTCATACTTAAGGGAGAACAGCTTTTAGAACATTGTCGACGAAAGCAAATATCAGCTTTAAAAGAGAGAGGACAGAAAGACTGCAGATGGTCTGGAAGCAGCATTTTTAGGCCGTCTGATTAGCTGGGAAGTCAGCCCTTGAGTAGGCCTGCTGGATCATCAGATAAATCCATTTCAACTATTTCTGGGCCCTCAAAAAATCCTGAGGGTATGGCTCTCACCATCCAGAACCTGCAGCCTCCTTAGAGCCATGGCTGTAAGGGAAGAGCTGCAGAAAAACATTTGGCTGTTAAGTGTTTTGGCCCAGAAACAGCACAAATCATTTCCTGTTAAAGCCTGTTGGCCGGAAGTAGTCACACTGCTCTACTTCATGTGCCCAGGACTGGGAGGAGAGGCAGGTGCTGGTGAGGATGTTATGCCAGTTACAGCATGGTTCCTCACTTACTAATTCCCTGTGTCCATCTTTTCTACTTAGATAGATAGAAATAGGTATCACTGCCTTCCATAGACAAAATTAAACCATACAATTTACACATACACTCAGAGCGCTTGTTCTTTCCCCAGTAGACACTGACGTCTGTGCTCCTCCCTTGTGGGTCTTCTGAAGGACCTAGCAGGAGACCCAGGTTGAAACCCTACAGAACCTTGCCGTGTGCTGCCCAGTCTGCCTTGAATAAGGCCATTTTCTCACCCTCTGTCTAGTAACTAGCTGACTCCACAGCTCATGGTGAGGGGCATGTCTCAGCTCAGGGGGTCCCCTGACATCCCAGCGGAAGCAAGAAGGTGGGGGTCTTTCACCTCTCAGCCTGATGATCTGTGCACACCCACTCGGTGGGAGGCCAGGGTGCCTGTGGGCAGATGCGTCAGAGTGTGGGCCAGGATTTGGAGTAGAAGCCAGAACATATGAAAGTCCAAACCAGGAAGACTTTGTTGCCTCCCCCATGTGGGGTTGAAGGCCTCTCTTCTGAGGTCCCCCATCCTCATGCTGACCACATTTGGGGGGAAATGTCTCACTGTGTGAGGATCATGCCAATTAAACTGTAGGGGAGGACACAGGATCTGATCCCCTCTGTATCCTTAGCGCATGCTATCTCCAGCCAGCAGGGGAAGGAAGCAGAGGTGAGGTGGGAGAGGTGGCCACTCTGGACAGTGTACCTGGGCTGGCTGCCTCTCAGCACCCACGAGCACCCCACAGATATCCACGTCCGTGTACAAAGTTTCCCAAGTGGTGGCCTTTTCCTGCTTCCAAGAGCTGCCCAGGTTCCCCCCTCTCTGAAATAACATTGGTTGCTTCTCATTACGTCACAAGCTGCAGAAAAAAAAATTGAAATAAAAACCCTCTACAACTGTATCCTTAACTCTTACCTGTGGATAAGGATGGACTTGCCTGCCCAACATCCTCTATCTTATGTCTTTGGGTGAAAGGGAAGCTGGAATGGGCAGGAGGGGCTGCTCAGGGCAGTCAGGACCTTCAGGTTTCAGGCAGGGAGACCCACTGATCAGACACTTGCATCAAATGTCAGTGCTGACAGATCCCTTAGATGGCACCGGTCCTGCCCCTCCTCGAGTGAGATCCCTGTGGCTCAGGGAGGGAGGTTGACTGCCCCGGAGCACCCTTCACCAACTGTGATGAAGCTGGCTTTCAACCATGCTTCCTATACCCCACCCTGAACCTGGTCCAGTACTGCCTGCATTTCCAGTCCAACAGACTCTTAGGAGGAAGCAATGATTAAATGTAAGTGAAAAGGACTTGGCACCAGGAAGAGTTTATGAACACATTTCAAAAGCAGACATACTCTTCTTTACACCTTTGGAAAAACAAAGGCTTTGTGTATCTTGGAATTTGATTAACTGAATTAATCTGTGTGTTGCTTTCTTGGTCACATAACAAGCACCTTGATTTAAATTTTTTTTTTTCTCATAGCTAAAAAGATTTCTTCCTAATTCGTATGGTACATTATTATAATATGAAATCTTAAAATAAGTTATTGATTGATTGAGACAGAGTCTCCCTCTGTTGCCCAGGCTAGAGTCAGTGACATGACCATAACTCATTCCAGCTCACTGCAGGCTCAACTTTCTGGGTTCAAGCAATCCTCCAGCCTCAGCCTCCTGAGTGAATGGGACTGCAGGTGCATACCACTACACCCAGCTAAATTTTTAAAATTTCTGTAGAGATGAAGTATTGCTATGGTGCCATCTGGTCTCAGACTCCTGGCCTCAGGTGATCCTCCTGCCTCAGCCTCCCAAAGTGCTGGGATTACAGGTATGAGCCACTGCACCCAGCCTAAAATAAAAATTTTATACCAAATTCAATACAATTTATAAATAACTGGAAAGTCTTAATTCTCAGTGCTTGTCTTGTCTCTGTAGTTAAGGGATCTGACACACTCAGGCACTCTTCCTTGTGACGCTGTAGGCCATGTGCTTCAAGAACTCAGGCGCACCAGCTCGTGATCCACATGGTTACATCATTAGGGGAGCTTAACATAGGGTGGAGGTTGGAAGTCACTCGGGTTTCTTTCATTTGTCTTATGTTCACTTTTGTGCGTATCAAGAATATTTTAGGCCAGGCATGGTGGCTCACGCCTGTAATCCCAGCACTTTGGAAGGCCAAGGCGGGCGGATCACCTGAGATCAGGAGTTTGAGACCAGCCTGGCCAACATGGTGAAACCCCATCCCTACTAAAAAAAAAAAAAAAAAAAAAAAAAAAATTAGCCAGGTGTGGCAGCACATGCCTGTAATCTCAGCTACTCGGGAGGCTAAGGCAGCAGAATCTTGAACCAGGGAGGCAGAGGTTGCAGTGAGCTGAGATCGCGCCATTGCACTTCAGCCTAGGCAATAGAGCAAGACTGCATCTCAAAAAATAAAAATAAAAGTAAGAATATTGTAAGTGCTGCTTACTGTACCAGTTCAGAAATTAAGGCAGTTTCATCAGCTGGAAACCTTTCTCACTCCATGTTCTGTGCAAATTTCTGTAAATCCACAGAGCAGGGCAGAGGTGGTGGCTCCAGCATCACTTCCCTCCTAACTCCCCGCTGTGTTGCACTGATTCATTTGTGGCTCATCTCTCTGCGCCCCATGGGTGGGCTGGATGTCAGTCAGCTTGGCGTCTTCACTGCCTCCTTTTGTCTCTCCTCAGCTTCCAGCTGTTTTTCACATGTAGTGCCAGATGAGAGTCTTCCAGTGGCAGATGCCCGTGCAGGGCCTGGAGGATAGAGGAGGAGGTAAAGCCTTTACTCTCCTGCACTGGCTACAGCAGACACAGGGCAGATGGCACACTCCTGGCTGCAGGAAGCTAATACCAGCTGTGGCAGGTGTCACCACTCCTGAGTTTCTGGGAGTTTACAGGAGCTTCTCTGTCCTCTGCCTCCTTCATTTCCTGTTTGGATCTCTGAACAAACTCCATGATCCCTTGAGGGATGCAATGACTCAGATGTAAATTCGTCCCCATCCCTGAGTCCCACCAAAACCACCCACTGCCACTCAGGGACTAGGCTTTGCTTCTAGAATTTCTAGCCCCCTGGTTACCTCCCCCAAGCTTCTAGTGCTGTTCACTTTTCTTTTCCAGTCTCAAATCCTCAGTTGCTCTCTAAAATGCCAAAATTTCTCTGCAATTTCCTAACCCCTGCACAGACTCACCTGGGTGGCACCGATCTCACAGCTGCAGCGGTGGGTCTCACTGTGCTTTCAGTACAGCCTTACATAAGTGTTCAGAGAAAGCCTGGACTGAGGAAATGAAAACCTGCCCTGCTACTTATCAGGCTGGTGATTCTTTATACAATCCATCAGTGGCAGGCCCCTGGGTTTATTCCATGTCTTTGCTATTGTGAATAGTGCTGGGATGAACACGAGTGCATGTGTCTTTTTGATAGAACAATTTCTTTTCCGTTCGATAGATATACTCAGTAATGGGATTGCTGGGTCAAATGGCAGTACTCTTACGTTCTCCGAGAAATCTCCACACTGCTTTCCACAGTGGCTGACCTGATTGACATTCCCACCAGCAGTGTGTAAGTGATCCCTTTTCTCTGCAGCCTTCCCAGCATGTGTCCTTGTTTGACTTTTTTTTTTTTTTTTTAAACAATAGCCAATCTAACTGGGGTGAGATGGTCTTTCATTGTGGTTTTGGTTTGTATTTCACGGATGATTAGTGATTAGTGATATTGAGCGTATTTTCGTATGTTTGTTGACTGCTTGTATGTCTTCTTTTGAGAAGTGTCTGTGCCTGTCTTTTGCTCACTTTTTTTTTTTTTTTTTTGAGGCGGAGTCTCGCTCTGTCTCACTGCAAGCTCCGCCTCCCGGGTTTACGCCATTCTCCTGCCTCAGCCTCCCGAGTAGCTGGGACTACAGGCGCCCGCCACCTTGCCTGGCTGGTTTTTTGTATTTTTTAGTAGAGACGGGGTTTCACCGTGTTCGCCAGGATGGTCTTGATCTCCTGACCTTGTGATCCGCCCGTCTCGGCCTCCCAAAGTGCTAGGATTACAGGCTTGAGCTACTGCGCCCGGCCTGCTCACTTTTTAATGGGGTTGTTTTTTGGCTTGTTGATTTAAGTTTGCCGCTTCTTTGTCGGGGAAGGGGGGAGGTGGGGGAGGGCGGGAGCTGCAAGAAAAGAGAAGGAGATCAGAGCACAGTGAAGGCAGACTCCTGAGAATGGCATCCCCTAGTGCCCGTCAGAAGGGAGCTTAGGTCGACTCTCTCTCCCCACTGCTCTTATAAGCAATGAGACCCATGGGGGGCCAACAACTGCTGTTTTTCTTTGGAGTTTTGAGATCTCAAATGAAAAGCATGTGGATGAATTGAACGTTATACCCAACTTGGTTTATCTCAGAGCACACTTTATCTGCCTTCTTCTCTCCCCATTTCTTTTCTCCTGGGGTCAGAATAGGTTCCATCACAGCCTGCAGTGTGGCAGGCTGTTCACAGGATCATTCGAATACAACCGTGTGCCCAGGCAAAGTGTTCCTTATGCATTTCACTAGAGGTCTCCCTTCCACTTCAAGTAAATCCAAAGATTAAAAACTAAATTTAAACCAAAGAAATCAGGTGGGCACAGGTGGCTCACACCTGTAATCCCAGCACTATGGGAGGCTGAGGCGGGTGGATCATTGAGGTCAGGAGTTTAAGACTAGCCTGGCCAACATGGCGAAACCCCGACTCTACTAAAAATACAAAAATTAGCTGGATGTTGTGGTGCACGCCTGTAATCCCAGCTACTCAGGAGGCTGAGGCAGGAGAATCACTTGAACCCAGGAGGTGGAGGTTGCAGTGAGCCAGGATCACGCCACTGCAGTCCAGCCTGGGTGACAGAGTGAGACTCTGTTCCAAAAAAAAAAGAAAAGAAAGAAGGAAAAGAAATCACTTCTAAAGGGTGTGATGCTAGACAGTGGATGATTGGTTTCTATAAATGCCTCATCTTTTGTGTCTATCCTCACAGTTTGGTATGTGTGCTTTTTTCCATTTTGTTTCTAGTGATCCAATTTTTTCAGAGACCAGAGAGCCCTGGTTGCTCCTTCGGCCCATGAGAAGTGAGATCTTTCAAGGGCCTGGCTCAGCGTAACTTGCTTCCCTGGGAGCAGCACACACACAACAGAGCAGGGGGTACCGGCATTCGTCTTTCTCTTTCTTTCCCAGAACCACCGTGGTGATGGTCCCTTTCCCACAAAGGATGAATCTCAGTGTGTTTCATGTATTTATGTTTAAAATTTTAACCTCAGATCAAAACCCTGCAGAGGTTATTACGAAGAACAGCATCTACAAGAGTTTTCCCTAAAAAATTGACATGCAAGTTGAGACCTGGTATTGCAGAGCACATGATTCCATAATCAAATTCATTTGGAGAATATAACCCTTTCTTACTGCAGGAGTTCTCGAAGCCCTCTCTGTGCTAATATGCACGAAGAAACTCTACAATAGGATGCAGGAGGGCCTCCACATGGCCCCTAGCCCAGGAGGGGCCTTCAGGAGTACAGAGGAAGGAGCTGGCTCGACTCTGCGCAGCCCCAGGCCAGGGCTCACACGCACTTGGACCGTCTGCAGACCCGTCCATGCCCCGCTGGTCATTCCCTGGGAACCTAGGGGGCGTGCTGGCACACCCAACTCCAGACCCAGTGATGTGGATTCTGGGCCTGGATCTGAAAGGGAGATGCAGGGGAGTGAGCACTGGATGGGGGACCCGGCCCTGCTCTCATCCCTCCACCTCCAGCTGGCCAGCATCCCCCACACACCTCGCACACCTCTGGGGTGACCCAGGCTCAGTGCCCCATTGCCTGGAAGAACTCCATCTTCAGCGGCAGGAACTCCTTGTAGAGGTCTGGCCGGTGCTCCTTGCCCAGCAGGAACTGGAAGATGCTCCGCTTGGACGTGGGGTTGTCCTCCTCCATGTGGGAGGTGATGTAGCTGTTACAGGAAAAGACGGGAAGCTCACCTGCCCCTTGAGTCATGGCTGCCAGCCTCAGGTGGGACAGGAGGGAGAGGTGACATAGGAAGAACCATGAGCCCAGGCAGAGTGCATAGAGGAGAGAGGGTCTGAGGGAGCCTTCTCTGCCGGGTGACCCGGATCTATAGGGGCCCCAGGGTGTCCTCAACACCGAGCCTGTGGGGCCCGTGCTGTGCCCAGCCCGAGACAAGGTCCTGGGATTGACAAGGTCATTTCCTAGCGGCTTTTGTCTTCAGGTAACTCAGTCTCTGGGCAGCAAGTGGTGTTTTCCCCACTGCTTCCATTATCTCAGGGCCTTACTCATTGCCTTTCCTTCCTCACCACCTTCATGTGGCCTCTGAAGGTCTCATCTGCTCTGTGACCAAGAACAACCAAGCGCAACCCAAGCACAAGGGCATGGCTGAGCTGCCCAGACAGGCTGAGGAAAACGTGGGATTCGGGGATCTGGGAAAGTTTCAGAGCAGGTCCCTGAGGAGGTGCTCACAGGGCCAGGAACAAGTGGATCCGGTTGTAGAGGTGCTCAGGCAGCCTGATGCAACCGAAGTACTTCACCACCGTGGACAGCAGGTACTGCCGGAGACAGAGGCTGGTGAGGGAGGCCAGGGAGGAGCAGCGGGAGAGTGTGTGGCATGGGCCATGGGACCTTCCCCACCCGAAGGACAGGGTGCAAAACAGCTCAGGGTGGGACTTGCTGTGGGTCTCACATATCTGTGCCACCTTGAGATGAGCAATGGGAAGGCAGGGAGGGGTTCCCAGTAACTCCAGGCAGGGCAGGGACAGGCAGCGTGCTCTTCCTTCTGGCATCGAGCGTGCATTTCTCCAGGGCTTCTCCTGCCCAGATGGAAATTCTACTCTCTCTGCCTGTCCCCCATGGGGCGGTGACTCTGCAGACCCCTTGTCCCTGTCACTCTAGTGCTGTTGGTACCTTGTCAGACACTTGGAGGAAAATGTCAGCTTCCAAGAAGCTGTGGATAACGGGATCCTCTGCAAAGGAAGGAAGAAGTCATGAGGCCTTGGAGAGGCCCTTCAAGGAGGACTGAGTGTGTGGCTGTGGGATGTTTCAGAGGAAAGGAGGAAAACCTGAACCTTCTCTGAGTTCCTCTGTCATGGTAGGGGACCCAGCTGCCTTTCCTCCAGGAAGTGCTGGGCTTTGCCTCAGCAACAGCTGCTACTCCCCGCATTGACACACACAGGTTCGGTTTCAACTGCAGACGTGAATGTTGCTACTGTTATTTAACCCTCAATAGGGTCACAATGGGATGTGGTAAATTCGTTCACTGCAGAGATGTGACTTGGGTCTCAAAGTGTAACACATTTGCCTCAACTGAAAAGCTTGGATGTGGCCTTGGGTCTCTGTTACCCCACGACCTCTCACTGCATCATACTGTGGCTGTGTCAGGCTCCCTGTCCCACTGCCACTGAGCACTGGGGCTGTGGTGGGGAACTTCATGGCCCCTGGGCTCACTGGACTTTGCTGCCTTCCGGAAGACGTGACCTGGCCTCTGCTCCTCTGCAGGAGGCCCATCTTTGATTCGAGGTCTCCCCTGGAGGGGCCATTTCCTAGAGAAGACCTGAGAATGCCAGGCCCCGTCTGTCCCTGCCCCAGGATGATGACCCTGGCACAGCATGAGGGTGGGTGGCTCACCGTCATCCCCTCCCTGCCTCTTCTCCAGTAAGCCTGGCCCTCGGAAGAGCCCTGTCCAGCAGCACTGTCTGTGATGGTGGAGATCCTCTCTACCTGGGCTGTCCTCTGCAGCAGCCGCCAGCCCCTCGTGGCTGTTGAGCTCTTGAAATGTGGCGAGCGAAACTGATAAACTGAATGTTAAAAGTGTGTTTAACTCATCTAAAATTAAACATAAGTAGCTACATGTGGCTGGTGATGCTGTAGTGAATGGCATGACATCCATGTTGTCCCCAATCCTGCCACACTCATCCCTCCTCTGGTCCTGATGCCACCTTCTCGGACAGACCGTCTCTGAGTTTCCCATTTCATTAATGTCTCTGGCCTCACTCATGCTCCATCTCCAGTCGTCATGGCCTTGAAATAAATTTCCTTGTCTGCCTTTATCACTGGCTGAGATCAACTGATTTTTGTATACGCTGTTTGTTTTTTGTCTCCTCCCACTTTGAGCACAAAGAGAGCATGATCTCGTCTGTCCTTTCCTCACTAATCTCTAAAATCTTGACTGGTGGGGAATCACTGACTGGGTTTCTGTGGGAAGGGGGTGCAGCGCTTGGTGTTTCAGCCATGAGCCTCTTTTCCTTCCCTCCAAGACCCTGGAGGAAGGAAACCCCCATCGCACCGCATTGGAAGAGGGGCGGCTCTGTGTACCGGCCTCCTGGGCTTCTCGGAGCCCCGGGAGGTTTGCGCATGCTCCCAGGGCCCTGGGCGCTCCACCATCTTGGAGAACACACCAAGCAGTCGATAGAAGGCTTCTTGGTCCTCAGGGCGGTAGCTGGGTCTTCTCCTCTTGTTCATCCTGACTTTTGTTCCCTCAATATAGTTGACAGTCCGTATGTTCCTATTGTGGTCCCTCCTCCGCCTGGACTTCAGCTGGGTGACAGCTCCTGAGGAGGCTGAGCCGGAGGCGGGAGGGCTGCCGTCAGGGGGAGCTGTGGAAACGACAGACTCCATTGAGCACAAATGTGACCCACCCGGGCACCCCTGGGCCTTCTGTACTGCTCACCCTGAAGACCAGCCCCTGCCTCGTGTGGACAAGGGGACAAGTGCTCACACACCAGTAATTGACCCTTCGTGCAGGGAAGGTGCAAGGAAGTGGAGGGATGACGGAGGACACACACCTGCCTTGATAGCCCCCACATTCCTCATCTTCTGGCTCCTCTTTCCCGGGGTTCTCTGCGCAGGGACAGCCACTGATGAGGCAGAAATGGCAGCCAGAGGAGCTGAAGAGAGAGAGGACCCCATGTGATCATGGATGGGACCCACGTGGTAAACGCTGGGCTCCTCCCTTCTCACTCACCTTCAGAAGTTTGAACGTGACATGTGAGGGGATAAGGGGAATGACCGTCGTCCCCTTTGCATTTATCTACACATAAGGGTAGGAATCAAGTTACCTACTTACCTTTCTCTGCCAGACAAAAGCTGCGCTCCTCTGCCTCTTTCCATGGCTTTTTCTGCCTGGAGGACTCCTCTATGGAGACAAATGTGGAATTATCTGGTCTTCTGTCTTCCATAACTACAAAAGTGAGCAGGAAAGTGACCTCCTGGCTCACCACACCCTTCCCCCTGTGGAATCTGACTAAGGAGAGTTGAAGGAAGAAGGAGAGATGATGCTGGGGCCATGGTGGTCCATCGTCCTTCATTCATTCGGGGACCATGGGCTAAGGGCAAACCACTACACACACCTGCCTTCCCTTCCACGCATGCCCTTTCTTCCAGCCCTTCTTTGCTGGGTCTTGCGGACTTGGAGCAGTCTCTGAGCAGCTGATGTGCACCTCACAAAGATCCTGTCTTCTCTGGCTACCAAAAAATGTAAGGAACCCAACATGATTCCAACCAGGCCATGTCTTTCTGCTTAACCTGCTTCTTGTGAAACATAATAATAATTAAAAATTGCAATAATAGTAACTAACCGTTATTGATTGCTTACTAAACACTAGATGTTGATCTGTGCACTAAGAATTGCCTCAACTTAATCTTTATAATCTATGAGGTAAGGTTGATAATGTACCTGATTCATAGATGAGAAAATGATGCCTTAACTTGTCTAGAGCTTCTTCTGTGACCTTGGTTAGTGTGCTTCAGATTTGGGATTAGGACTTGTGTTTGACAAGTGCTTGTGGTGGTGACACTTGAGCCTTGGTCTCATTTCCAGTAGGGTCAAACTGATGACATACTTATTTTCTATGCTCTCAGCTCTGCCTACATATCCCTGTGAACCACTGTAAATTCATGGGCAATCAAGCCTGGTCCAAAAATATGACCAGAGTGGCACAGACCTTCCTACAATAGCCCTTGAAGCTGACTGAGGCAGTACCTAGTGCCCCGCAAGAAGGCTGGTGACACCTATCCCTGTCTGAGGCGTCTTCCTCATGTCTGGTAGATGCTCTCTTCCTGCTCCTCCCCCATTGTCCCTGTGGCTCCCCATGGCTCTCAAGGCAGCCACTGATGGCCAGGTTCTCTGTGGGAGTTGGCTCTCCTGTCAGCCCTCCTTCCTTCTCTCTTTTGCCCACATGCCCTCCTCTCCTGTCTTCCCCCAAAATTCAAAAACTTTTTATTCCTGCTGCATCCCCAGTCATTCATCTGGAGACTCACGGGTGGCCCCTTCCCCATCCCCTGAGACTCCTTGGGAGAAGATAGTTCAGGATCCGAAACTTGGTCTGTTACAGGAATGAGTGATAGCTGCCCTGAGTGAGTGCCTTCATGGCTTTCTGGAGTTCCAGGCCCTTGAAGCGGAGCTTACACTTACCCAGATCACAGCCCCATGATAGTGTGAAAGAGCACTGGCTGTAGCCAAGCGTTAGGGACCAAATGCTTTCCAAGATTCCAGAGCATTGGTCTAGATTCACTGATGACATCACATCATTCCACCAGGAATGGCTCTTTGATTTATAAAAGGCACTCAAGGAAAAGGTCGTGAGCCTCACAGGGAAGGGGGTTACTGTCCCAGCCTGAACACTGGAGTCACCTGCTCTTACTGCAACATGACTTTCATGTGGGGCCTCTTCTTGTGTTCAATCAAATCTGTTAATGATTTCAAATGAAAATGTTACATTCGCATAGCAGAAAATTGAGAATATGCAAAATTAAAAGTTGATTGATCTCTCATCTATACTAAAAAATTACGAATATTATCTATTTTTATTGCCTTATTTGTGTTTAGTATCATATTAAAATTTAAAAATGTAAGCTTTAATATTTTGAGATAATCACAGATTCACATGTAATTGTAAGAAGTAATACAGAGAGGTTCTAACCTTCGTCAAAATTTCTCCAATGGTAACAACTTGCATAACTATAGTTCAATATCACAATAGGAAATTGAGTTTGGTATAATCCATTGACCTTGTTCAGATTTCATCAGTCTTACATACACTTGCTAGTGTGTGTGCATTTTGTTCTATGCAGTTTTATCTCACGTGTACACTTGTGTGACCACCACCAAGATACAGAACAGTTCTATTATAAGAATCCTTCCTATTACTTTTTTATAGTATTTCCACTTCCCTAATCCCTGGCAACCATTAATCTCTACAACCTTATAATTTCATTATTTCAACAATATTGACCAGGCATGGTGACTCACACCTCTAATCCCAGCACTTTGGGAGGCCAAGGCGGGTGGATCACTTGAGCTCAGGGGTTTGAGACCAGCCTGGGCAACATGGTGAAACCCCATCTCTACGAAAAATACAAAAATTAGCCAGGCGTGGTGGTGTGCACCTGTAGTCCAAGCTACTTGTAGGGCTGAGTTGGGAGGATCGCTTGAGCCCAGGAGGTCAAGCCTGCAGTGAACCATGTTTGTACCTTTACTGGTGGTGAATCCACCTGGGTCTGCAGCAACCTCAGTTCTTGCCACCTCAGAAGAAAGAATTTGACTGGAGAGCATAAGAAGAAGAGACTGGGGCAAGTTTTAGAGCAGGAGTAAAAGTTTATTAAAAAGCTTTAGAGAAGGAACAAAAGGAAGGACAGTACACTTGGAAGGGGCTTCAAGTGAGCGACTTGAAGGACAGAAGTGCAGGGTTTGACGTTTTGACTTGGGAATTTATATGCTGGTATACTTCTGGGGTTTTGTGTTCCGTCTCCCCTGATTCTTCCCTTGGGATGGGCTGTCTGCAGCACAGTGTGCTGACTGGAGCTGTATGCATGCTCACCTGAGGCATTCTTCCCTTACCAGCCGAATGCCCCTAGGAGGTCATACACCAGTTGAACTCTGCCATCTTGCCCTTAGTCTGTGTGTGTGAGTCTGCTTGTTCAACTCCTGAGATTTTTTTTTTTTTTTTTTTTTTTTTTTTTTTTTTTTGAGACGGAGTCTTGCTCTGCCGCCCAGGCTGGAGTGCAGTGGCCGGATCTCAGCTCACTGCAAGCTCCGCCTCCCGGGTTCACGCCATTCTCCTGCCTCAGCCTCCCGAGTAGCTGGGACTACAGGCGCCCGCCACTGCGCCCGGCTAGTTTTTTGTATTTTTTAGTAGAGACGGGGTTTCACCGTGTTAGCCAGGATGGTCTCGATCTCCTGATCTTGTGATCCGCCCGTCTCGGCCTCCCAAAGTGCTGGGATTACAGGCTTGAGCCACCGCGCCCGGCCCAACTCCTGAGATTTTAATGGGAAGTTGCTGATCACCAGGTTCAGGTGTTTTCTATTTATCAGGAAAACTGCCTTTCCCTGGCGCTGGCTCTAACCAATTACTATTTTAGAGAGACAGTTAACAACTGCTTGACCATCACCTGATGGTCGCTTGACATTCCTGGTTTGGGGTTGTGGGGGGGCCTCTCCTGCCCTGCTCAGACCTGACCAGCTACTTACTGTAACAGCACCACTGCACTCCACCCTGGGTGACAAAGTAATCCTGTCTCAAAAAAACAAAAACAAAAACAAAAACCCCCCAGTATTCCCTAAATGGAACCAGTCAGTATATAATCTGGGATTGGTGTTTTTCACTTAGCGTAATTCCTGATATCCAGCCAAGTTGTTGCATGAATCAATAGTTAATTCCTTTTGATTGCCAAGTGGTGCTCCCAGTCATGTAAGTGCACATTTACTTTTGTAAGAACCTGCCATACTTTGTTCTAGAGTGATCCTGCCCTTGTACATGCCTGCCAGCAGTGTCTGAGTGATCCATTTTCTTTGCATTGCCAGTGTTTGGTGCTATCATTATTTTCGACTTTAACCATATAGGACTTGGTTTTAACTGAAATATACTTTCAATAACATCACACAGATGGCAAATAATGTGTTTATCCTTTGCCTGTGTCTTCTAATTATGGAGACATCATTTTTTTATAGTAAATGATATTTTATTGGGTAAACGTATTTACATAACAATAAATGCCTTGTCTTTGTATATTCTAAATATAACTTCTTTATCATTTATATGGCTTGCAAATATTTTCTCCCATTCTGTGTGTGTGGTTTTTTTTTTTTTTTTTTTTTTTTGAGATGGAGTCTTGCTGCCTGGGCTTGAGTACAGTGGTGCAGTCTCAGCTCACTGCAACCTCCACCTCTGGAGTTCAAGCAATTCTCCTGCCTCAGCCTCCTGAGTAGCTGTGATTACAGGTGCATGCCACTACATCCAGCTAATTTTTGTATTTTCGGTAGAGACAGGGTTTCACCATGTCGGCCAGGCTGGTCTTAAACTCCTGACCTCAAGTGATCTGCCTGCCTTGGTCTCTCAAAGTGCTGGGATTACGGGCATGAGCCACTGCACCCGGCCCTGTATGTTGCTTTTTCACTTGATTTTTGCGATTATGATCATGAGAGAGATGTGTGGAGGTTTTACTTTGTCTCAAAAAGGCTTTCTAACTCTGAGGTGCTGTGTTTTGGGGGGATGGTGGTAGGAATCCATGTCTGTGTGTGAGTCAAGTTGAATAAGGGGGCCAAATTGCCTTTCTCTCTCATTTCAAGCAGACCAGCTTTGTTTGTGTCGTTTTATTCCCTGGAGATCAGTGGAGAAATTTGTTTGAAAAAAGGAATAATTTAGTCATGGTGTATAATTAAGAAAAAATATATATTGCTGAATTTTATTTGTTGACATTTTGTTAAAGATTTTTATACCTATCTTCATAACAAATATTGGTCTGTAATTTTAAAAATATGGTCTTTATCTGGTTTTGGTATGAGGGTAATATTAGTTTCATAAAATGAATTAGGAAGTATTCTCTGATTTTTTTTTTTGTAAGAGATTTTGTAAAATTGGTGTTTAAACTTTTAAAAACATTTGTCAGAATTCTTGAGGGAAATTATCTGAACCTAGAGATTTCTTTTTTGTGAGTTTTAAAATTACAAATTCAATTTCTTTAATTCAAATTATCTATCTATTTCATCTTGAATGAGTTGTGGCAGTTTATGTTTCAAGGAATTGGTCCATTTTATCTAAGTTGACAAATTTATGTTTGTAGAGTTGTTTCTAGTATTCTCTTATTATCATTTTAATGTTTGAAATATCTATATCTTTATCCCCTCTTTCATTCATGATATTGGTAATTTGTGTCTTTCTGTTTTCTTTTTAGACTTGCTAGAAGTTTATTAATTTTATTAATCTTTTAAAATAATAAACTCTGTTTCATTGATTCTCTACTGTGTTTCTGGTTTCAATTATATTAATTTCTGCTCTTTACTATTTCCTTCCTTCTTTCTGTTTTGGTTTTCTTATATTTATTTATTTTAGAGACAGGGTTTGCTCTGTCATCCAGGCTGGAGTGCATGATTATAGCTCTTCATAACCTTGAACTCCTGGGCTGAAGCAATCCTCCCACCTCATCCTCCTGAGTAGCTAGGACTCCAGGTGCATGCTGCCACACCTGGCTAATGCTCTTTATTTTTTATAGAGATGGAGTCTTGCTATGTTGCCCAGTCTGATCTCAAACTCCTGGACTCAAGCAATTGTCCCAGTTCTGCCTCCCAAATCACTGGGATTATAGGTGTGAGGCACCCTGTTTTGGTTTTATTTTTATCTTTTTCTAATTTTTAAAGGTGGAAACTTAGATTATTGATTTGAGACTTTTCTGATATAAGCATTTAATGCTATGAATTTTCCTCTTCGCACTGCTTTAGGTACATTTCACAAAATTTTATGTGATAGTTTCATTTTCATTCAATTCTATATATTTTAAAATTTTCTGAGAAATTGAGGACTTTCTTTTTGACCCAGGGATTACTTATAATTGTGTTGTATAGTTTTAAAGTGTTTGAAGATTTTTCATATGTCTTTCTGTTATTGATTTCTAGTTTGATTCCATTATGGCAAGAAAATATACTCTGTATGAGTTCAATTTTAATTTTGTTGAGATTTATTTTATGGCCCCGGATATAGTCTATCTTGATAAATGTTTTGTGGACATTTGAAAAGATAATGTGTGCTGTCTGATGTCATTGGGGGAATGTTCTACAAATCTCAATTAGATTCTTTTCATTGGTACTGTTTTTGTGTTCCTCTAAATCCTTGCTGATTTTCTGCCTAGTTCTTTTTTTAATTTTTTTTTATTTCTTTATTTGATGGTTTTGCCTAGTTGTTCTATCAGTTGTTGAGAGAGAGTGTTGAAATTTCCAGCTATAATGTGATTTCTCTCTTTCTCCTTTTCGTTCTATCAGTTTTTGCTTTACATATTTTGCAGCTCTGTTATTTGGTACATATACATTTAAGATTGCTATGTCTTCCTGGTAGATTGACTCTTATCATTATGTAATATGCCTTTATGTCTCTGATAATCTTCTTGCTCTGAAGTCTTCTTTATCTGATATTAATGTAGCCACTCCTCCTTTGTTTTGACTGATACTTACATGGTAACATGGCATATATTTTTCTGATCCGTATATGTTCAACCTACTTATATTCTTATATTTGAAGTTAATTTCATATAGATAGCATATAGCTGGGTCATGATTTTTAATCCACTCTGCCAGTTTTTTAATAGGTTTATTTAGACAATTTACATTTAATATTAATATTGATATATAAAGGCTAAGTCTGCCATTTTATCTGTCTGTGCTTGTTTGTGTGTTTATCTCTTTGTTTTTTTTTCTCTCTTTTATCTTCCTTGTTTTCCTGTGGATTGTTTGAAAATATTTTATAGTTTCATTTTGACTTACAGTGTTTTTCGAGTGTATTTCTTTGTATCAATTTTTTAGTGGTTGCTCTAGGTGTTACATTCTGTACATGTAACTCAGGAAAGTCTATTTGAGTTGATGTCTTATCAGTTCGAATAAAGTATAGAAACTTCATCTCCCTTTAGGTGCATTTACCCTGTCACATTTATAATATAATTATCTTAAATAGTTTCTTTCTCTATCTTGAGAAGTGTATTAGACAATGTTATAATTTTTGCATCAACCATCATAGTTTAGAAAACTTGAGAAGCTAAGTGTAGCATATATTTACCCATATTTTTTCTCTTTTTGTCCTTTCTTCCTTTCTGCTGTTAGAAGATGCTATCATTTTCTTTCCATCTCAAGAAATGTCCTTAGTTATTCTTTTAGGGTAGGTCTGCTGGCAATAAATCCTGTTTGTTTTCCTTTATTTGACAATATGTTGATTTCCCCTGCATTCCTAAAGGATATTTGTACTAGATATAGAATTAGGGGTTGACAGGTCTTTTCTTTCATTACTTGAAAAAAATCTGTCACCTCCTCTGCTCTCTGTTGTTTCTGATGAGAAACACATTGTCATTTGAATTGTTTTCCTCTTATAGGTAAAATGTCATTTCATTGTTTTCAAGATTTCTTCCTTTAGTTTCAGAATTGTGATTATAATATGTCTTAGCACGGATTCTTTTGAGTTCGGGGTTTGGAATTTGCTCAGCTACTCGAATCTGTAGCTCTTTGCCAAATTTGTCATTTTTCAACCATTGTTTCTTTGAATACTTTTTAAGCCCCATACTCTTTCTCCTCTTTTTCTTGGTTTTTGATCATGCAAATGCTAGACCTTTTAAAAGTAGTCCCAGGGATCCCTGAAGCTCTTTCCTCCTGCCTTAGTATATATTCTTTTTCTGACTCAGATTGGGTTCCTTCTATTATTCAAGTCCATTAGTTCTTTTCTCTATCCTCTTTTTTCTGCTCTTCAGCCATATTGCTAAAATATTTATTTTGTTTATTGTATTTTTTTCAATTCTAAAATTTCTATGTGGTTCTTTTCAGTATCTTTTTTGCTGAGACGTTTTTATTCTTTCGTTTGTTTCAAGCATTTTCATAACTACTCACTGAAGCTTTTCTATTTTAGTGAGTGTTCTCTGACATTGTGTTGGCAGAGGGGAAAAGGGCATTGCCTTCTTAGTGCCAGATGGGAGTGGAAGTCCAGGTTACCCACGTGGCACCATTGACACCTATACTGGGAAGGGGTTCCTTGCTACTGTTAGGTGGAGGTCAGAGTCTAAGATTTCCATGTAGTTTTCACCAACACTACTGAGGGGAAAGGGCATGCTTCATTAATGCCAGGCATGAATGAAATTCCTGGATCTCATTTGACTTGGTCCAACACCATTCTGGCTGGCATGGGATGAGTAGGGTGCTTTGTTGCAGCCAGGAGAGGGTGTAAGTCTAGATTCTCCACTCAGCCTTTGCTAACAAGTGTGGGACTGGAGTCACTTGTTTTCATGGTGTTTGACTGGCGTGCTTATTTTATAGACAAAAGTTTTCTGCGTTGTTAGGCTGACTTTTTTCTGGTCCTTTGGCTAGGGAGAGCAAGCTTTTCTTGGGCCTTTTTTTTTTGGTCTGTGCCTGTTGGTATTTCTAGGTTGCTGGTTTCTCTGGCACCCAGTTTGAGACATAAGAAGCCGAAAAGAGGCCAGGCACAATGGCTCACACCAGTAATCCCAGCACTTTGGGAGACCAAGGTGGGCTGATCACTTGAGGTCAGGAGTTCAAGACCAGCCTGGCCAACATGGTGAAACCCCATCTTTACTGTAGACACAAAAATTAGCCAGGCATGGTGGCAGGCACCTGTAATCTCAGCTACTTGAGAGGCTGAGGCAGGAGAATCACTTGAATTCAGGAGGCAGAGATTGGAGGGAGACGAGATCACACCACTGCTGCACTCCAATTGGGCGACGGAGTGAGTGAGACTCTGTCTAAAAAAGTCTAAAAAAAAGGAGCCAGTCAGAGAGCTTATGATCATGTCATTCATTTCTTATGTCCTGGGATCCTTATTCAGTTTGTCGTCTTCTTTCTGTAAAGTCTTTCATGCCTCATATATAATGTCCAGTGTTTTCACAGCACTTAGAAGGAGGAATAGAGAGAAATTTATCTACTCCATCTTGTCCATAACCAAAGGTTCAAGAGAGTAATTTTATTTTGCCATTAAATTTTGAGTGTCTAGAGGCCATTACTGTTAGCAAACTTTCTTCAACAGAGGGAGTGTTTCCCCTGAAAGCTGCATTTATATAAAAAATAAGGTACCAACAAATCAGAAAGAAAAATGCAAACTGAGAGTATATGAGAACTTCATGTACACCTGTTTTCTATTTGTTCACTTTTGTACCTAAAAGTTATGAGAATAGAGAATAACATTAATAACGTTCTGACAATCCTTGAAATTGTAAGAGAATATAAGACATCCCTCTCTCTTTTAAGAAAGCATGGAATACTGATCAGCAAAAAAAGAAATGACTTGGGTGGATCTCAAGGGAATTATTCTGAGTGAAAAAATCTCTGCGGGTTATATGCTGCATGATTCCATTTATATAGCATCATTGAAGTGACACATTTATGGAGATGGAGAACAGATGTGTGGTTGCCAGTTTAGGGAAGAGGGTAGGGAGAGGGATGGCTGTGGCTATGAAAGAAATAGCGTGAGGATTCCTTGTGCTATGTTATCTGTGGTCGTGTTCATACAAATCTACACATAATAAAACTGCATAGACACACACACACACACACTGGAGTGCATGTAAAAGTGGTGAAATATCAATAGATAAAAGGATTGTATCAATGTCAATTTTGTAGTTGAGGCCAGACAGTACCCAGAGACGTCAGTGACCCTCCCCTGCTGATGATATTGTCCTATAGTCCTGCAAGTTTTCACCACTGGGGAAACTGGGTGAAGGGTGTATGGGAGTCTCTCTAGTATTTCTTATAACTGTATGTGTCAGTCTACAATGAATTCAAAAGAAAAAAGTTTTAAAAAACAAAGCAAAGCATTTTGCTGTTTTGTACTTTCTTCCTCTGCGGACTGCCCTACTCACTTCCCTGGTGCAAACAAAGAGGAATTGGACAGTCTAATGTGGCTTCTGCTTAATCGTCTCTTGTGTGAACAGAGAACCTGTTTTTCCCAATTGTGTAAGAGTCAGTTGTTCTTTTCTCCATGAGCTGTTGTTTGGGCTTTGAGTGAGTAAGGGGCGATTTGGTCCTCTTCTGGAGTTACAAGAGGGAGACTCTGACTTATGTAGGCACAATTGCTTTCCACTACTGTCCTTAATGGCCTTCTGAATAATCCAGGTGATTTTCTCTGCACAGTCCTGAGGCTACATCCACTGAGACTGGCTCTGTACAAAGACGCTAAACGCCAGACACTCCCCAGAGAACTCTGTGTCCCCTCCCCTATTGATGGAGAGCAGAAGAGATATGAGGCTTTCATGGACGCTGACATTGCTTGCAGACTTTGGCCTCAAGTCGTTGTCACGTGCCAAAGACAGAAGAAATACTGTGAACTAGAAACCTTTTTTGAGTATAAGGAGGAGAAAAAAATTAAGCCAGAGTTGCAAGATGCTTTATGTTGTTTTAAGTATGTTCCCTTCTCTAAAGGTAAACTATAGGAACCACCTGCTGGGGCAGGTAGGTGAGATTGCTGCATTAGTGAACTGTAGCATCTTTCATAGAGAATGGTTTTCATAGTAGAAATTTAGGTGCAAAAAATGAATGCAGTTATGGGAACTTTGCGATGAGGCAAAATATCTGGGTAGAAAGCAGATAAATTACCCTCATTATGTGTTTTAGTGTAAAGCGGACATGATTATTAGGTAAAATGTACAGAATTTCTCAATTTTCATTGACTGTATGAAATGTCTCACACTCAAATGTCAGCAAGGGCCACAAGAAAATCTAAATATAAGGAGTTAGTGGATAAATAATAATAGAAAGTATGGGGCATTTTCAGTAAACTGGAGATCTTGGATTCAATATGAATGTTTTCAAATTCAAATTTTTAAACATTGTCATGGCTGGATAATCACATCTGACCACAAATGGTCAGCAGCTGCTTCAGTATAAGTTGTGCTTGGCTTTTCTACATGATAAACCCAGAAATTAAGCTTTTCTGTATATAACAAAGGCACAAATATCAATGGCTTAAACAAGATTAGGTCACCTGCTTCTCATTAGGATGTAGAAAGACATGAATGCTTTCCTCCCATGGTGATGACAAGAATGAACCATATAAAAATCATATGTTCATGGGGCTTTCAACGATTGGAAGATGTCAGGAAGCTCTGATGAACTGAATTGCAGAGGGCGCACCCTGTGTAGGTGAGCAGAGACCCTGGAGCTCTCTGGGGCAAGTGCCTGAATGAGTTCAGGTGGGAAAAGTAGCAGCTGCCTCCAGGCAGGAGGCTTTGCAGGGTTAAGAAGGAGCATCCTGCGTCAGGGGCAACATGTGGGTCTGGAGGAATTCCAAATGCAAAAATTCATCTCTCAGCCCAGCAACTCTCTTCCTTCCCTGGAATTTTGCTGGGAAAGTGGCATTGGAGAAGGGGTTGGTAGCAGGGGGAATACAGACAGCCTCATACATCTCTGTGAGGCTTGGGTTCTGGAGCCCAGCAGAAGGTGAACCTAAAGGTGAATCCAAACTGTCTGAAACAACAGCCACTCCCCAGCTTCCGAACACAAAGAAAAGGTAAGAGTCCTTTAGTTACAGCAATGCACGAGGCTGGGGTTGGGCTACCAGCGTTTCTCACATTAGATGTAAAGTGGTATGATATGAATTCAAGGTAGAGATTGCCGGACTGGATAAAAAAGCAAGATCCAACCATATAGCATTTACAAAGACACACTTTAAATATGACACAGATACACTGAAAGTAAATGGATGGAAAAGGAAAAACATGGTAATGTCCAGACTCAATGTGAGAGGGAACTTACACAGAGGTGTGGCTGATTCTGGTACTGGGGGCTGTGACTCATTGGCATTGGGAGACATGGGCCGTTGGCACTGGGAGGTATGGCCCGTTGGTACTGGAAGGCATGGACCATTGGGACTGGGAGGTATTGAGCATTGAGACTGGGAGGTATGGCTCAATGGCACTGGGAAGCATGGACCATTGCTGGGAACCATGGCTCACTGCACTGGGAGACATGGACCATTGGCTGGGAGGTGCAGCTCGTTGCCCTGGGAGGTGTGGATCACTGCACTCTGTGGGCAGGGTGGGGGGGTGCAGCTTATTGCCTGGGAGGTGTGGATCACTGCACCGGGAGGTGTGGACCATTGCATTAGGAAGCATGGACCATTACACTGGGAGGTGCAGCTCATTGCCCTGGGAGGTATGGACCACCGCACTGGGAGGTATGGGCCACTGCACTGGGAGGTGCAGCTCATTGCCCTGGCAGGTGTGGACCACTGCACTGGGAGGTGTGGACCATTGCCCTGGGAGGTGTGGACCATTGCCCTGGGAGGTATGAACCACTGCACTGGGAGGTATGGACCACTGCACTGGGACGTATGGGCCACCGCACTGGAAGGTGTGGCCCATTGCCCTGGGAGGCGCAGCTTATTGCCCTGGGAGGCATGGATGCTTGAACTGGGATGCATGGACCATTGCACTGGGAGGTGTGGGCTACGGGGGCCATGTGGCATTGAGTTATGGCAGAAGGGGTCTGGGGAAGAGAATTCTGGGCTCAGAGAATCTTCTGTTCTTGATTGCTTTCTCCTCTGGAAATGGCTGCCTGTTCTTCCCCAAAGGAAGCTGAGGAATGTCTGCAGCAGGCAGGCTGTGTGGGGACCTCTAGACCACAAATGCCTGTCTCTTTCTGTGAACGCTTAGGCCTGGCGGGGTGTTCTAGCCAGCGGAGAGAACATGGCTGTGGTCTTTACCAGCTCTCCATTCCTCTTCCCCTCATAGATCTGAGAGAGAAAAGGAAAACGGATGTGTTCCTTCGTTTTAGATGGAAGGGCTTTGAGGACTGGAGAATACCCAGGGAGAAAGGGGTGATCAAAATATACCATTGTTCCGGGATGTAATTATAAAAAACTTGGGCACTGAATATGAATTCGGGAATCCTTGGTCCCCGTGCCAATGCAGCCAAACGCCTGCACAATGCGGGAGCAACTCCTGGGGTTGGTGGGAGGCCTGGCTGATGCATGATAGGTCTGAAAACCGCCCAGGCTTTGCCAGGTGTATGTCAGGCACTGATGGCCGCGATGGGGCCAGCCTAGGCTGGCTTAGCGCGCCCTCTAGTGGCAGAAGGTCTAAAGAGCAAAATGCGAGCGTCCTTGCCACAGGGCAGAAATGATGCTGGACATACATGCTTAAGGGACTTGTACTTAACAATTATTGTGATTAGTCCGTTCTCACACTGCTCTAAGGACACACCTGAGACTGGGTAATTTATAAAGGAGTTTTAATAGACTCACAGTTCCACATGGCTGGGGAACCCTTACAATCATGCCTGAAGGCGAAGAAGCAAAGGCACATCTTACATGGTGCGTGCAGGGGAACTGCCCTTTATAAAACCATCAGATCTCGTGAGACTTATTCACTATCATGAGAAGAGCGTGGGAAAACCCCGCCCCCATGGTTCAATTTCCTCCCACGTGGTCCCTCCCATGACATGGGATTGTGGGAGCTACAATTCAAGAGGAGACTTGGGTGGGGATACAGCAAAACCATATCAGTCACCATCTTAAATTGTTGATACATTGGAATTTATTTATGTCTGTGGTATAAAAGGCCAGTCGCTTAGCTATTTCATGGGGGTTTTGAGGAATTACCACCATAACTTATGGGAGAGTGTTTCGGTAAATGGTTATATAAGTATGAGGAGTTTTAATGTTTTTATTAGAAATAATGGGTGGAATTTATAGGACAATTTATTAAGAAGCTTAAATGTATGTATGGTCATTGATTAATCTAGGGCCATTTCTCACTTAGAGAAGTTGCTAAGCATTTTTGATTGCTATCAATAGAGATTGAGTCTATGGTAAGGCTTCCTCCTTGGCGGGCCTTTTGGTGATAGGATGGTCAAGGGAGGAAGGGCTGTGCTCCTGCAGCTCCTAATTCTGAATTACATTTATCGGGCCATGCAGTCTGGTTAGTGCCTGAGTTTATGTATGGGAAATGAATTCCATTTCTACATGCTAGGTTCTTATCAGAGCAGAAAAAATAACCCACGCTATGCAGAAATATAAATGTCACCCATATGAACAAGGCACTGTCTTCAATATGGCAGGAAGGGGGCAGTGGTAGACGGGCAACTGGAGAGGGGAGTGTGTTCAGATGAGGCAGGCTGGTGCAGACATCTGGGGTCGACCACAGCGGATACTAAAATTCAGTGGGGGCTGTGGTGAGGAGGATGGAGGGGATGTGGGAGGTGAATGGGAGCTGAGGGAAGAGGACTGGCTCAGAGTGCAGCAGGGGGTCTGTGAGAGGACCAGAGAGGGAGGAAGCCTCTCCTTGGGAAGAATTGGGGGCAGGTCAGGAAAGGTTCCAGGCAGAGGCAGAGGTGGCTGGGCTGGGGTGGGGAAAGCTGCCCTTATCCTCCTTGTGACTCTCAGGGTCCTTGCACTGCTTTTCTGCTTCCAGATGAGATGGAGTAGCAGGGACGGTGTTTATTCTTCCACCTGATATAATTAACACAGGACAAAATAGATGAGGAAAAAAACAACAAAACGAAACAGTTGTCATCAGACAGTGCAGAGCTGTGGTCCCTGAGAGGGAGAGACTGAGAGGGAGAGGGGCACTAGGATTTCCCCAGACAGTGTGGCCTGGATGCCTTCCAAGCTGTAGCCATGGATGTGGCTGCTGACATGGTGGGGTCCCTTCTGGGAAAGCACTGTATCAGTGAACAGCAACGTTCTTTTCTGATTGTTCTAGTACCACGCATTGTTTTCTCCCACTGTGCAACAAAGGAGGCAAGAATGCAGCGTGCCGCGTTCCTCCTGCAGCAGCGCTTGGGTGGCACACCTGAACCTCGCTTTGGTTTCTCATGTGTTGGCTGAGTCAGCGAGTGTGCTGTGCTGTACCTCTGCCATTTGTAGCTCCTCAAATCTTTTCAGCACCCTCTTCACAGTTTGATAGTTCCCCACGGTGTACATCCTGCCTTCTGATGACTCTCCAAATATTCCATTTCACAGCCATCCTTGCTTTTGAGGTGCAAACATGTGATTTAGATCCAGTGATCATAGGCACCTACTGAAGGCTTTGATCCCAAAGAATTCCTACAGCTGGGGCAGATTGCAGTGGAGGGGCAGGGGCAGGGGCAGGGGCTGACAGCTGTGGCAGTGACGTCCTGATTCAGCAGCCTCCAGATGGGGCTGGAGCGGCTGCCCCTCACTGCATTAGTTCTATGGTGTGGCATTGGGGGTCTCTTTCTCCAGCATTTGATTTGGTATTTTTTTTTTTAATCAGCTTTTTGTTATCTCTATTCACAAGTCATTATGATATTACTATGTATCAGTTTAATGTAACACATATGATAAAAAGTATCATATTAACAATGAGAACATTATTGGCTGGGCGCAGGGGCTCATGCCTGTAATCCCAGCACTTTGGGAGGCTGAGGCAGGCGGATCACCTGAGGTCAGGAATTCGAGACCAGCCTGACCATCATGGAGAAACCCAGTCTCTACTAAAAATACAAAATTAGCCAGGCATGGTGGCGCATGCCTGTAATCCCAGCTACTAGGGAGGGTAAGGCAGGAGAATTGCTTGAACCCAGGAGGCGGAGGTTGCGGTGAGCCAAGATCACACCATTGCACTCCAGCCTGGGCAAAAAGATTGAAACTCTGTCTCAAAAAAAAAAAAAAAAAAAAAAAAAAAGGCCTTATTTTATATAACTGATTTGCTGAATATACAGCCTTTTGCAGCAATAACTTAGTGGACCCAACTCTACCCTCTGAACGGACCAATTTTATGATTCTCCTAAAAGGTTTTGAGTTGGATATAGTTTCTTGTTGCTTCTTTCTGTGATCTGAGACTTAAGAATGAATCCCTGGAAACCAGCAATTGGAACCAGACCTCCCCAGGATCAAAGAGGACAGGAGTGGGAGAAAGGACACGGGACACGACTCCCACCATCTCCAGCACTGCGCCGTATGCTTGACCTCAGAGCATCCAGGCACTCAAAGTCACGTGTGCAGCCGTGTCTATATCCTGCATCTCAAGTGCCTGCAACTGTGACAATTAGCAGGATATGGGAGAGAGGAGGCATGTTGTGGAAGAATGAGTCAGTCCCAACAATTACATGAACATTTCTGAAATTTCAATACCAAGAGTTAACTTCTAAAACACAAGTGTATAAACAGAAGCCATATAGCTAGCCATAAACTGAAATGCATGTACAATACAGTGAAGGAGCTCCTGTGCATACAAAACCACACACATCTCATTCATCTCTCATTTTAACATAATTCGTTGTCTTGCTGGGTATGCATGTGAGTGGTGGAGAAAGTGGTGCATCTGCAAGGCTGGCTGGGGCGAAGGATTTCAATGCTTCCAAAAGACGTGGGCTACAGAACTTTATTCCTCACTAAAGGGGATTCTCCCTTCTCAGTCAAGATGGTCCCATTTAAATCACTTTTTGAATTTCCTTTCAAACTTTGATTGTGCAAATTCTAGTTTTTTGAGTTATTCCTTGGATTCTTCCTTTTTCTACTATGTCTTCATGAATAATTCTTGAATCCATGTTTATATCCAGCCCAAGGCTTCTTTCCTGTAGAGGTGTCGTTGAGTTGTGAGTTTCAAAGATCTGATCATACTGTTTAAAAACAATAGCCTTGGGAGTCCAGATGTCAGCTTCTCAGATCCATTTTCACAGTCTGATGGTGTCTGCTAGCAATTACCAGTGCCTGATCTAGAAGCAGTCTATTGCACCTCAGCTTGGAGGAAGAAGGGAAGGTACATGCAGTCTGGGAAAAAAAGAAAGAAAGAGAAAGGAAGGAAAAGGCAGGCAGGCAGGAAGGAAGGAAGGAAGGAAAGAGAAAGGAAGGAAAAGGCAGGCAGGCAGGCAGGAAGGAAGGAAGGAAGGAAGGAGAGAGAAAGGTGATAGGTTTGTATGTGCTGGGTTGGATTTGTGTACTGTGTTCCCCAGGCAATTTTAATCCAGACTGCATTCCCCTCGATGTCTCTAAAGCTGTCACCTTTTAAAATGCTTGCTGTAGAATTTTCTTTTTCTTTTTTCTTTTTTTGAGATGGAGTCTCACTCTGTCGCCCAGGCTGGAATGCAGTGGCATGATTTCAGCTCACTGCAACCTTCACCCCCAGGGTTCAAGTGATTCTCCTGCCTCAGCCTCCCGAGTAGCTGGGATTACAGGTACCTGCCACCGCACCCGGCTAATTTTTGTATTTTTTTAGCAGACAGGGTTTCACCATCTTGGCCAGGCTGGTCCTGAACTTGTGGCCTCGTGATCCACCTGCCTCGGCCTCCCAAAGTGTTAAGATTATAGGCATGAGCCACCGCACCTGGCCCAAAGAATTTTCTTAAATGAATTTTTAAGTTGTTTCATATCAAAAAGGTCAGCATCTTCACTTGGTCCTTTGCTCATCTGAAAAGCATCCCAAACTTTCTTGTGCTGATGAAATTGAGTATAAACTGTGTTTCAAAGGGCTGCGTCATAGGAATTTGCATGCTTCTCCTCACACAGCAGGACCAAGTGCTGAGCGAGAGAGTCCTTCCTGTGCTGGAAATTTACAGTCTGCAGTTGATTTTTAGACAAAAAATCCAAGGCTTTTAGGCTTGTTGTCATTTCTATCATGGGGATTTTCTTTCTCTCCCTTCCTTTCTCTTTCTTTTCTTTTCTTCCTTCCTTCCTTCCTTCCTTCCTTCCTTCCTTTCTTTCTCTCTTTCTCTCTTTCTTTCTTTCTTTCTTTCTCTTTCTCTCTCTCTTTCTTTCCCTCCCTCCTCCCTCCCTGTCCTTCCTTCCTTCCTTCCTTCCTTTTTTCTTTCCTCCCTTCCCTTCCCTTCCCCTCCCGTCCCCTCCCCTCCGCTTCCCTTCCCTTCCCTTACCTCCCCTCCCCTCCCCTCTTTCACAGGGTCTTGTTCTGTCACTCAGGCTGCAGCTTAGTGGTGCGCTCTCAGCTCCCTGCAACCTCGACCTCGCGGACTCAAACGATCCTCTCACCTCAGCCTTCTGAGTAGCTGGGTCTACAGCATGTGCCACCATGCCTGGCTAATTTCATTTTTTGTAGAGATGGAGTCTCACTATGTTGCCCAGGCTGGCCTTGAACTCCTGGGCTCAAACAGTCTTCCTGCCTTGGCCTCCCAAAGTGCTGGGATTACAGGAGTGAGCCATGGCACCCGGCCATGAGGACGTTTGGGATGATCCTCTTAAACTCAGCAACAGTCTCATCCATCTCTCTGTCACGGCCCACATCTTCAGCCACCTCTCTCCTCCTGTGTGTTACCTTTGTCCTATAATAAATTGTTTACTCCTTAAACCTGGTAGAGGGGATCTGTAGTCTATAACCCCCACCAATGCATTTCTATCTAGCTGTTAGGAAAACCTTGACCGGGCACGGTAGCTCACACCTGTAATCCCAGCACTTTGGGAGGCCGAGGCGGGCAGATCACTTGAGGCCAGGAGTTTGAGACCAGCCTAACCAACATGGTGAAACCTTGTCTCTACTAAAAATACAAAAAAATTTAGTCGGCTGTGGTGGCGTGTGTCTGTAAGCCCAGCTACTTGGGAGGCTGAGGCAGGAGAATTGCTTGAACCTGGGAGGTGGAAGTTGTAGTGAACTGGGATCACACCATTGCACTCCAGCCTGGGCGACAGTGAGACTCTGTCTCAAAAAAAAAAAAAAAAAAGGAAAGAAAAGAAAGGAAAGCTCCCAACTAAACACTCAACACCTGCTCATAACAGGAGACAGGGGAGGTGGTCCAGGGTGGGCAAGTCAGCCGTTCAGCGGCAACGTGAAGAAGCCAATTCCTTCCACCTTCTACTCATTGTTCTGTGGCTTCTTCCCCTTTGCACTCTGGAGCTGCATTCCATTTCTAGTCTTCCAGCATCACTGCTTTTCCCTGTGGTGTTCAACAGGCCGTACAGGGCAGCTCTGATGTTGGCCAAGAATGGAACTGATGTGGTCAGGAGACACAAATCCATTCAGAGGAGGAAGCTTCTCCTTGGAAGCAGAATCTCCCTTTTTATATCCCTGAAAAACAGCCAGGAGAGCAGGAAGCCAAAGGCTTTCTCCTTTTCTGTGGCATGCCAGCGCCCGCTTTGGCTATGAACAGCAGGTCTCTCTCCCTTCACCACTGCGTTTGGATGAGACTCAGAGGCTGCTTTTGCTGTCATCTATTTGGCTTACTTGGTAAGTTTCTGTGATTTGAGGCTTGTCACCACTTGTAAAGTTTTTGCTTGATCGTGTATTGTTTGTCCAGCTTTGGTTAAGGCTGCTTAAAACCCCGACTGTTGGAGACTTTGTGTGCGGGTTTCCCATTTCATCATCATCGTGTTTTGTTGCAAAGTCAGGTTTGCATCTTGGAGAGCTTTCTGGTCCCCCTTCCTGAGTTTTGTGCCCAGTTCTGTTGATGGGTCCATCATAAATCTTGTGGATGGAATCTTCTAGTTGCTTCTGGACTTTTCTGTTCTTTTGCTTTGCCTGGGCAGGGAGAGAGGGAGAAGTCCAACATTAAATGAGCCCTATTTTTACTCAATGTCTCTTTCTCCCTGACCACTCTATGTAAAATGTAATTGTAACTCCTCCTTCCTGACCGGCACTTCTAGTCCTCTTTATCCTATTTTTCCTTTCGCCATAGCACTTGTCACCCTTTCCTATGCCATCTCTGCCTCAAGCTCTGGAATATAAAGTCCTCAATGGGAAATACCTTTATCTCTTTTGTTCACTGAGGTATTCTAATTGCTCAGAATGGTACCTGACACATATTAGGTGCCCAATAAATACTTTGTGAATAAATGAGTGAATAAATACCCAGGATTTTTAACAAAAGCCACCAAAGAAAACCTACTTAACTTATTCAGGAAGTGGAAATCTTGGGTGGGATTAATTACTTATGAGACCTGAGAGAAGTGCAGGTGATAGTTTGTGTGTGTGTTCGTTGTGCATTTTTATTGATATAAGACAGAAGCACTGGGAAGTGCACATGTCATGAGGATGCAGGTCCTTTGCTGGCTTGTTTATTTCAGGGGTGG
Source organism: Theropithecus gelada (assembly GCF_003255815.1). Taxonomy (NCBI): domain Eukaryota; kingdom Metazoa; phylum Chordata; class Mammalia; order Primates; family Cercopithecidae; genus Theropithecus; species Theropithecus gelada. Next base: position 5,664,588 of record NC_037681.1, read on the forward strand.
TTAGGCATTGTCACCCTGGGTGGAGGGGTTAGCGATGAGCCCTCTGAGGCCATCCTGTGACATCCCGGGGGCACCTCCTAGTGTTTGTCATTCCCGACACCCCAGCGCCAGTGTCCCTGGCCTTGGAGACCTCAAGCTCTGCTGGTTTCCCCACCTCCCTGGCTGTCCCTTTCTAGTCTTTTCCCACTTCCTGACCAGACACTGAAAGTCCTTGGGGCTGGTCTACTTCATTTCTTGCTGTATTCTCTCTCTCGCTCTTTTTTTTTTTTTTTTTTTTTAACGGAGTCTCGCTCTGTCACGCAGGCTGGAGTGCAGTGGCGTGATCTCGGCTCACTGCAACCTCCGCCTCCTAGGGTCAAGCGAGTCTCCTGGCTCGGCCTCCCGAGTAATTGGGATTACAGGTACGAGCTACCATGCCCGGCTAATTTTTGTATTTTTTAGTATAGACGGGGTTTCGCCATATTGGCCAGGGTGGTCTTGAACTCCTGACCTCAAGTGATCCTCCCGCCTCAGCCTCCCAAAGTGTTGGGATTATAGACGTGAGCCACCCGTGCCCGACTGCTATATTCTCTTTCTATTCAATGTCATTCTTCCCTGTGCCTCTGCTTACCGTGGGGCACCCACTTGCAAAGGATGCCTGATTCCATGCCCTGGCTCCCTCCTTGGTGGTCTCATGCATCTCAAACTCAATATGCCCAACGCTGTGCTCAGACCTTCCAGCTCAAATACGCCCTGTCTCAGACATGCTGCAACCATCCTCCTGGGAGTTGACACCTCCCCACCGTGTCCCCTCACATCCAGTCTCTCAGCATGTTCCCTTGATCCTAACTTCTAAAGAGTCATTGAAACTGCTCACTTCTACCTCCCATGTGCCCACCAGACCCAGCCCCCACCACTTTTCGCTGAGGTAACCTCAGTAGAATTTACGCTGGTCTCCCTTCATTCTCTCACGCACACGACAAACCATTCTCTACCCCGAGGCTGGTGTGGTTTTTGAAAAGCTCAAATTTGATTGTGTCTTTAATGAGTTCCCATTGCTCTGAGGTCAGTGTGGCATCTTTCATGGAGAAGGTCATGGCCAGCCCCCTTCCCCTTCTCTTCCTGTCTTCCGGCCACCATGACCTACTGTCCAGTGGTTATGAGCTGAGTCCCTCATACCCAAGGCTTTTCCAGATGCTTTTTCTCTGTTGGAACACTCTTCTTGCCTTGCATCGCTAGCAAGGATCCGCATGTTCATCAAGTACCTCTTAAATGTGACCTCTCCAGAGAAGCCTCCTCCACTCCCATTGCCCATTGCCCTGGCTCAGTCAGACCTCTCTGTGTCCTCCTTGTTGGTGCTCTCTCCTCTTGTCGTTGAATCGCTCCATGTTTAATGTCTGTATCCTCCACTTGACTGTGTGCTCCACAAGGGCAGGGTCTAGGCTGGCTTGGATGTTATGCTGCTGAATCTACAGGGCGAAGCATAGGAGGTGCTCAATAAACTCTGAATAGATTCTGAATAGATGTTTCACTGAGGGTAATACTGAGGAGTGGGGTTGTTCTCAATCCTTACTGTAGACTCCAAATGCCAGTACTGTTGGGCGTTGCTTCCTCTGAAACACTCCTTGAAGCTCCGAGTGTCCTTTGGATGGTTTTACACAACTCCACTCATGCCTCTATCCCTTGCTGCCTCTCCAAACACCTGCCTTCCCTGTGACTCAGGCCGTCAGCTGCAGTGACTGGGAGCGTGTGCCGCTTGGCTCTCACACTCGCCTCTCACTGTCCTTTCTGTCTCACGGGAGTTTATCATCTACTCTTCTCATTTCCTTGCCTTCGTCTCTGCAGCACCAATAAATGATCAATCTGACCCGAACTTCAGAAAGAAGCCATTCCTTAATTTTGGCAGAAGCACGATGGAGTAGAAAGTGACCAAGGAGATTGACTTCCGATCATGTCTCTATTGTGGCATGCCTTCATGAGCTCCCATTGTTCTTGGGGTTAAGGCCTTTACTATACGTTACAAGGGGTTGGAATCACTCTGGGGAAATGACTGAAACTCCCTGAGGTTTGTTTCCTCAAGAGGAATGTGAGGGGTTGGATTAGATTCCACCCACCACCTTTTCCATCTCTTACATTGCCGGAATTTGTCCCAGAATCAGATAAGCAAACCTTGTTCAGAGAGGCCATATCCAGCTTTGCAAAATTAAAAAAAAAAAAAAAAAAAAAAAAAACCACTGTGCTGGTGAGATGGGCCTCAGTCCTGGTCACATTTCTCTCTTCCCTCCAGATACCTGTGCTTCCTCCCTACCCTGCCTCTCCGGAACATAAACAGCCCCTGAAGGTTGAGGATGTTCCTTCTCCCCACTCCCAACCTGTCACCCCAACTTCCAGATTTCTTTAAAAGTCAAAGAAAAAGGAAATTTTCAGGAAGGAGATCATGTCTAAGAGCTTTTTATTAGTCTCATCTTCCAATTTCCTGTAGACTGAAGCTTCTTTCTTTCTGTCGTGCGGGGCTTAATATCCAGTGGCTGTTTGACAACAGCACCAGGAAATGGAATTTCCATCCTGATTCTGCCTGGAACCTTGGGCAAACTGCCCAAACCTGCCTCGCTCTCCTCCTGAGAGTAGCAATCCCCACCCTACAGCCTTCTGGGGCGAGCAACAGAGGCCTAATATGAAAATGGAACCAGAGAGCTCTGAGATGGATGTAAAGTGCTCAATAAATGTATGCAGGTATTGTTTATTAATTTCTGCCGTAGGCAGATTGCAGCCCCCAGGCAAACTCTTGAGTGAAAGGATCCTATAAAAACAAGCCTCCTGCTTCTCTCTCTCTCTCTTTTTTTTTTTTTTTTTGAGACGGAGTCTCACTCTGTTGCCCAGGCTGGAGTGCAGTGGCGCGATCTCGGCTCACTGCAAGCTCCGCCTCCCGAGTTCACGCCATTCTCCTGCCTCAGCCTCCCAAGTAGCTGGGACTACAGGCATGCACCACCACGCCTGGCTAATATTTTTGTATTTTTAGTAGAGACAGCGTTTCACCGTGTTAGCCAGGATGGTCTCGATCTCGTGACCTCGTGATCTGCCCACCTCGGCCTCCCAAAGTATTGGGATTACAAGCGTGAGCCACCGCGCCCGGCCGCCTCCTGCTTCTCTCTTGAAGCCTGGGTTCTGCTGTGGTGTCTCCCCAGCTCATTGCCAGTGGACTGCACACTGGGCCCCGTCTCAGCCAGGCTGGCCACGTGAGGAGGAGTCAGTGTGGCACTGCTTCCTGCCAAACTGAGGCTGCCCTTCGTATAATAAGGAGGTGAGCCTGTCTCAGGGAAGGTTCTTTTCCTAAATTTCAGGGAGGGATTCTAAACAGGATGCCACTGATTTTTTAAAAAATGAACCTAACAAGACATGCATTTTCGTGGGTGTAATCCTGTTTGAAGTGGTCACGTTTGGGGTTTTTACGTACTTGCACCTATTACTGGTGAAACTTCTGTGAATGGGCTTCAGAACATGAATAGCCTCAGTGGTGGCAGAGTCTCATGATTTAAAGTTACCTTATAGTTGAGAAATGGCCCCGCAGCGTAGGTGATGGCGTAGTCGCCACTTGCCGTTCTATCTGGAACCCGAAAGGTGGTCAATCCATATTCACTGAAATGAACCAAGAAATGAGACTGTGGCTATAAGGTAGAGGATATTCATTTGCTTGTGAAGCTTCTAAACGAGATCTTCCAAACGGTTACGAGAACACTTGGATATCTTTATGATGGTGTGTTTGCTTTGAAAAATAAACACGAAAGAGAACCATTATGTTATAGTTCTCTTTCTAGCGAGTACCCCATCAAGGCATCATATCCCTCTGTGTAGCAGTGGAAAGGCATTTAACCCATTGATTGAACCTCTGTGCCTCAGTTTCCTCATCTCTAAAATAATAATAGAACCTAGCTCATATAACTGTTAAGGAGGACCAAAGGAGGCAAAATGTTGTGACAACAGTTGCAGAACACAGTGGAATGTATTTCATTCATTCCCAAGTCTGAACTCACGTATAGAATAATGCCACAGTCTATGGCCCTGTGTCCTGAAATGCTCTTCGTCCAGGTCCTTTTGGAGCAAGAGCTCCAAGGGGCTGTTCCCTCAGACAATAGCCTAGGTGATTGGAGCCCTTGGCTAGGGAGCACAGACCTGGAGGTCGGTTACAGTGTGGGACAGTTGGTCATATTTCCCAGTCACCCTCTGCCAAGCAAAGTGGGTGAGCCAGTGGCTCTGGCCAGTTCATTGGCAGGTGGCAAAGCCTTGTCCAGTCTTTGGCATTGGGTGTGTGATACCATCTGTGGCCAGTAGGTGGCACAAGTTGCCCATCACTGCCGCCAGCTTCACTCCATTGGGTGCTTTCTCAGAAGGGGAAGATCTATTTCTAATCCAGTCCTGGCTTTATGGCAATGCTTAATCACATGGCAGGGAACATGCAATAACTACTGGTATTTCTGTAAACATGCATGCTAAGAAGCAGCTGCCAGTTGGAAATGAGGATGGAGGGAACACTCACTGAGAGGTCTCCCGAGGACAATCTAAAAAAGGAAAACCCTGAGGGTTTTAAAATTGTAGAGCCAGTTAACCTTTGTGACTCATGGAGAGAAACGTTTAGAACCCAGAAGGACAATGAGAATACATCCTGTGGATTGTAACCTGGTCCAAGGTCCACCCTGCCCCCTCCACCTTCCTTCAGCTATGAAGTTGAGGAAGGAGAGACAAGATCACCTTGCAGGGAGCCAGCTTATCCACCTCACGACCCCCAGCAGGGCCAGGCTGCACCTTCTGGGCTGTTTGCTAATTTTTTTACTCTTGTCCTGGCAAGTTGCCTGCTTCTTGGGTTTGTCGTTTCCCTGGAGGAATGTTTATTTGAATCTCATTCTACCATTAATAAAATTGGCACCAGATAAATACGAAGCAGATGAAGAGACACATCACGGCAAAACAAAAAGTGGAATGTGGTCAACAATGGGGCGATGAGAATTTTAATACATGTGGACACTTTTTAAATAAAAAATTTTCATTGTAGTAAAATACACATAACATAACATTTACCATCTTAGCCATTTCTAAGTGTACAGTTCAGTGGTGTCAAATACGTTCACACTGTTGGGCAGCTAATCTCCAGGACTCTTCATCTTGTAAAACAGAAACTCTCTACCCGTTATACAACAACTCCCTATTCTTCTCTCCCCCAACCACTGACAGCCACCATTCTACTTCCTGTCTCTATGAATTTGATTACTGTAGTGTCAATGAAAATAATCAAACTCTGTAAGATATTTGAAGAGATTTATTCTGAGCCAAATATGAGTGACCATGGCCCCTGACACAGCCCTCAGATCATCCTGAGAACATGTGCCCAAGGTGTTTGGGGCGCAGCTTAGTTTTGTACATTTTAGAGAGGCATGAAACATCAATCAAATACATTTAAGAAATACATTGGTTTGGTCCAGAAAGACGGGACAACTCAAAGCTGGGTTGGGTGGGGAGTGGGGTTTCCAGCTTATAGGTAGATTAAACAATTTTCTGGTTTACAATTGGTTGAGTTTATCTAAAGACCTGGGATCAACGGAAAGAAATGTCTGGGTTGAGATAAAGGATTATGGAGACCCGAGTTTTTGTTTTGCAGAGGAAGCCTTCAGGTGGTAGGCTTCAGAGGGAACAGGCTGTAAAATGTTCCTTATCAGACTTAAAGTCTGTATTGACGTCAATGCTGGAGAGGTATCATGAGGCTTGTCTGAACCCTGCTTTCCATCATGGCCTGAAACAGTCTCTCAGGTTAAATATTAAAAGAGCCCTGGCTGAGAAGGAAGCCCTTTCAGATGATTGCAGGGGTATGGGGGGATGGTTAGAATTTTATTTTTTGTTTACACTAGGTACCTCGTATAAGTGGAATCACACTATTTTGTCTTTTAGTGACTGGGATATTTCAGCATAATGTCCACAAAGTTCATCCATGTTGTAGCATGTGTCAGAATTTCCTTCCTGTTTAAGCTGAATAATATTCTATTGCATGTGTGACGGTTAATTTTACGTATCAACTTGACTGGGCTAAGAGGTGTCCAGATAGCTGGTACAACATTATCTTTGGGTTTGTCCGTGAGGGCGTTTCCAGAAGAGATGAACATTTGAATCAGTAGGCTGAGTAAAGAAGGCCCGCCTTCGCCACTGGGTGGGCATCAACCAATCTGTTGAGGGCCCAAGTAGAATTAAAAAAGGCAGAGGAAGGGCGAATCCTCTCTTTCTCTTCTTAGCTGGAGTATCCATCTTCTCCTGCCCTAGGGAATTGGAGCTCCTGGTTCTTGGGCTTTCTGACTCAGGAACTCATCACCCTTAGCCCTCCAGGTTCCCAGGCCTTCAGCTGGGTAGTGGTCACTCCAGTGGCTCCCCTGGTTCCCAGGCCTTCAGATTCAGCCTGAACGACACCACAGCTTTCCTAGTTTTCCAGCTTGCAGATGGCACAGGGTGGGTCCCTTTGGCCTCCTTAATTGGATGAGCCAATGCCTGCAATAAATCTCCTCTTATGTATCTGTATATATTCTACTGGTTTTGTTTTTCTGGAGAACCCCGGCTAATAGCGTGTGTACATACCACATTTTGTTTATCCACCCGTTCACCAACGGACACTCCGGCTGCTGCCTTCTGGCCATTGTGCATAGTACTGCCGTGAACATGTTGTAAAATGCCTCTTCAAGACCCTGCTTCCAATTCCTTTGGGTATATGCCCAGAAGTTGAATTGCTTGTTCATACAGAAATTATTGTTAATTTTTTGTGTGGAAAGCCATACTGTTTTCCATGGTGGTTGCATCATTTTGCATGCCCGTCAGCAGCGCACAAAGGTTCTCGTTTGTCCACATCCTTGCCAACATTTGTTATTTTCTGTTTTTCTTTTTTCTTGATGGTAGCCATCCTAATGAGTGTGAGATGGTGTGTGGACACTTTAAGTTTGCTCTTTCTAGGACTTCTTCTGGAGCGGGCAAGGCTCCCTGATATCTTCCTATGAAAGTGGTGTTACTGTAAAGATGGCATTTTCCTGCTGGTCACGGTGGCATGCACCTGGAATCCCAGCTACTCAGGAGACTGAGGCGGAAGGATTGCTTGAGTTGAGGAGTTCGAGGCTGCAGTGCACTATGATTGCTCCTGGAAATAGTCACTGCACTGGAGTCTGGGTGACATAGCGAGACCTTGTCTCAAAACAAACAAGCAAACAAACAAACCCACCCAGACATTTCCCCTTCTGCCCTCCCCTCAGAGCTCTGCCTAGAGAGCCTGCTGAGTGTGGGCACTTCCGGGTTGGTCTGTCCACCCTGGGAACCCACTTGAGAGTGACTTTATTTGGAACAATCTTCAGTCACAGGAATCTTCTGGGATGTCACCAGACCATTGTTTTGAAGAGTACACAGCCTCGAACCCTCTGTGGACGGAAGCAAGGCAAGCTCATTCATTAACCACACTGCATCACCCTTTTGCCCTAGAGGTTAGATGGTCCCAGGAGCCTCCCTCCCCAAGATGCTCCTCAGCGTGGCGGGAGAGTGGGAAGTTCTAGATCCTCAGCCTGGCCTTCAAATATTCCATTACATTGCCAGGGTCATGGCACACCCACGTTTATCCAAAGGGGACAGGGGTCTCCAGAAATGTCTGCCCACAGTATCCTTTGGTTACCTCGAACACATTCTCTTGAAGCTGTTTAATTGCCATACATGGTTGTGGGCTGACCTGTTATTCCCAGATTCACGTATTTAAACAAAACAAAACAAAACAAAACTCTCGAGTATCTCTGAAGAGAGAGGTTATATGGCAGAGGCAAGTCAGCAAAAGGCAGAGATCTGAGAATGATGGGGAGAGAGACACAGGGCTCACGGTGTGACAAGCTTCTTGGTGAGTGGTCAAGTGCGTACTGGCCAGGTAGGCGGGTGGTGGGATGTGCTCAGGCAGATCTGCATCTGAGTCCCAGACTGGTCACTAATTTGCTCTGTGTCCTTGGGCAAGCTCCTTCCCTTCTCTGTGCCTCAGCTTCCTCATATACTAAATGACAGTAGTGAGAGCTAGCTCAGAGCTGTCGGGAGGTTTAAATGAGTGGATGATGTAAGTAGAAGTGTCTGGAATAGCGTAGGTGCTCTTTAGTGTTCACCCACTGCTGTGGTTTGAGTATGTCCAAAGTTCATGTTGGAAACCTAATTGGCAATGTCAAAAGTATTGGGATGGGGGACCTTCAAGAGGTGATTACGCCATGAGGGCTCTGCCATCGTGAATGGATTAATGGTGTTACCTTGGGAGTGGGTTAATCATTGAGGGAGTGGTTTCCTGATTAATGGATAAGTTCAGTCCCCTTTCTGTATTGTTCCCTCCTGCTATTTTGTCCTTCCACCTTCCCCCATGGGATGACACAGCAAGAAAGTCCTTGCCAGATGCAGTCTCCTTAACCTTGGACTTCCCAGCCTTCAGAGCTGTAAGAAATAATTTTTTGTTGTTGTTGTTTTTAAAATAAACCACCAGTATGTGGTATTTTGTTATAGGCTAAGACACTTTCTTTCTCCACTAGCCACTTGCTCAGTACAAGTTGAGAGAAGAGTGCTGTGAAACTCAAGTTTAGGCAGAGAGGAGAAGGTTAGGGCAAGTGAGCAGGCAGGGCTTGTCTTTCACCCACCTGCGTTTAGCCAACAGCCAACAGTGGCAGCTACTGGACTGGTGGACATGTTCCCTGCCATGGAGAGAGGGGGGTGGTCCTGCTGCAAGACTCTGGTTATGGGATCCTTTCCTCTCCCTGGCAAAGGGATAAGTCCCACACAGTAGCTGCCATGGTGATTCTGACTCCAGAGGGCTCATCTTTGCAAGGGAAGGCCCTACCCAGATTTTTTATTTTTTCGAAATGGAGTTTCGCTCTGTTGCCCAGGCTGCAGCACAGAGGCATGATCTTGGCTCACTGCAGCCTCTACCTGCCAGGTTCAAGCGATTCTCGTGCCTCAGCCTCCCGAGTAGCTGGGACTACAGGTGCCCACCACCATGCCTGGCTGATTTTTGTATTTTTAGTAGAGACGGGGTTTCCCCATGTTGGCCAGGCTGGTCTGGAACTCCTGACCTCAGGTGATCTGCCTGCCTTAGCCTCCCAAAGTCCTGGGATTACAGGCATGAGCCACTGTGCCCGACCTTTTTCTTTTCTTTTCTTTCTTTTTTCTTTTTTTTTTTGGAGCCGAGTTTTGCTTTTGTTGCCCCGGGTGGAGTACAATGGCGCGATCTCGGCTCACTGCAAGCTCCACCTCCTGGGTTCAAGCAATTCTCCTGCCTCAGCCTCCCAAGTAGCTGGGATTACAGGCACCTGCCACCACGCCCTGCTGATTTTTTGTATTTTTAGTAGAGACAGGGTTTCACTGTGTTGGCCAGGCTGGTCTCGAACTCCAGACCTCAGGCGATCCACCTGCCTCGGCCTCCCAAAGTGCTGGGATTACAGGCGTGAACCACCATGCCCAGCTGAGATTTCTATTTTATTCTTGCAGTCAACCAACAGCCTGGCTGCCCAGAGGCAGGTACAACTTATTCAAGAACAGGAGAATTCCAATTTTATTATTTAAAAAGTCACATAATTAACTGAGTATCATAAGCTTTGAGAAGGTTGTTGGTTAATAAAGATGAATGGGCTATTTGAGGTAATGGCTTTTGATTAAATGGAAGCTAATAGCTTTGGTGAGGTTGTCCGAGCAGTAATCTTGGCTAACAGTTTGAAGTTTTGTACAATAATCTTGGCTAACAATCCGTAGCTTGCCTTTCACTGATTTCATAGCATTCATTCTTTACAACATGCAGAACACCCACTTTACAGATAGGAAAATGGAGGCTGAGGCTAAGGGCACAGGAAGGCTGTTGGGGGATTGCAGCCCACAGCAGCCCTGGGGGGTGTCAAGGGCATATTCCTTTTAATCATGGCTTCCCACACAACATGCATCCCTAATTCTATTCAGTTGGCCCCCTGACTAAAGCTCAGCTTTAGGGCAGGAGATTGAAAATACCTCATCTGCAGGTGTGGGCTGCAGGGAAGACTTGGAGATGTAAAATCCTCCTTTGATGCCATGTAGAGAGAGGACAGACTGCATGCAGACCTGGCTCTGCTCCTCACAGCCTATACAACCCTGCACATTTTATCCCAGAGTTTAAATCTTCTCCCTTCTCACAGCTCTTCTTCTGTTAATGGACCTAGAGCAGGACATAATCGTCTGTTCTTATGGAGGGGCTAAGGAATAAGAAAAATGATAAGGAGCAAAAAGTGGGGCCAGGCCATTTGACAAGGAACCCTGGGAAATGCAAAAGTTGTATATTCTTTGCTGAGTTGGAGCATTAGTGACCTTTCTCTATTTTCCTGTGAATTTACAGGAGTTGCAAAGGCCCGGTACCTCCCTGTGGCTTTTAAAACCAGGTATGTGGGCAATGCTCAGCAGAGATGAGGGCCATGGCCGGGGTGCCCTGCAGCCCTTTGGTGCCGGGCAGTTGCAGCCTTTAATTTGGGGGCTATTGTGGTATTGTTGGTGTTATTCAGAGTTTGGGCTTCAAGAGAACCTGTGATGATTTGTTTGTTATTTCACAGAAATTGGTCCAAACGGTTGGCATGTAATGTGGTGGCACTGGTTCTCCTGTGTTTGCCCAATACCTTGCCAGGCGAACCAGGCAGTGGACGGGTGTGTGGTCAGTGTGGTGACCTGCAAACACCACTGTCCACACCTCATGTTCTTGCTCAAGAATTTTCCCAGGCTCCGTGCATGTGTAAATTTGCAAAAATAACAAAACCAACCTTCATTGTTTGTCCTCTAAATGAGAAGAAGCTTTGTGGTTTGTTTTCGAGTGAATTTTGATCCTGTGGAATCTGGCCAGACCTTACAGGGATGAGGGGTCTCTGCACTCACATTTACCGTGTTCCTGTCCCTCTGCCTCTCACCTTTGAATGTCTCCCTGGGGCAGATGCTCCCAGCTCCTACTCCTCGGATCCTTCGTGTGATTTCTCGCAAATTTCTTTTTTTTTTTTTCAGACTGAGTTTCGCTCCTGTTGCCCAGGCTGGAGTGCAATGACGTGATCTCGGCTCACTGCAACCCCCACCTCCCGGGTTCAAGCGATTCTCCTGCCTCAGCCTCCCGAGTAGCTGGGATTACAGGCATGCGCCGTGACCATGCCTGGCTAATTTTATATTTTTGTAGCAACGGGGTTTCTCCATGTTGGTCAGTCTGGTCTCGAACTCCCGACCTCAGGTGATCTGCCCTCCTTGGCCTCCCAAAGTGCTGGGATTACAGGTGTGAGCCACCACTCCCGGCCGATTTCTCGCAGATTTCTAAAGCTCACATAGACCTTCCTCTCATGGTCCAGGAACCCACAGGGTTGATCCTCAAGGCCTGTGCCGCTCTCTGGCGCCCATAACACCCTGCACCGTCTTTGCTTCACCTTGGAGTGATCACTTACCTCACCTCATTGTCTTCAGGGGCTTATGTTTTGTGGGTGATGGAGCGCATCATCTACGAGGTAAAATCTTTTACGTGTGTTTGCTTATTCCGGGATGCGTTGGTGGCCAGGCTGTGCTCATTCTGGCTTGCTGAAGGTATGTTATCCTGCCAGGGACCAACCTGTTCTAGAAGGAACAGAACATCAGGGACTCCCTCCCAGCTCCCTGTTCCAGGTTACCACAGCATTCTGCAGGAGCAAAGGTGCAGACCAAAAGTAAGGTAAAGGACAGGGCTGGGACCTATACATAGATTTTTCAGAGTAAGGAGGTGGGCCCTTTCGAATATATTGAGATATAATTTACATAAGATAAAATTTATGGCTGGGCAAGGTGGCTCACACTTGTATTTCCAGCACTTTGGGAGGCCGAGGTGGGTGGATCACCTGAGGTCGGGAGTTCAAGACCAGCCCAACATGAAACCCCGTCTATTAAAAATACAAAAATTAGCCAGGCATGGTGGTATGTGCCTGTAATCCCAGCTACTTGGGAGGCTGAGGCAGGAGAATTGCTTGAACTCGGGAGGCAGAGGTTGCAGTGAGCTGAGATCGCGCCACTGTACTCCAGCCCGGGTGACAAGAGCGAGAGTTTTCAAACTCTGTCTCAAAAAAAAAAAAAAAAAGATAAAAAAGATAAAATTTACCTATTTTAAGTGCACACAATGGATTTTGGTAACCGTATGCATTTGTATAACCACCCGACAATGAGATACGTAACACTCCATCACCCCCAATAGTTCCCTTGAGCCTCTTTGCAGTTGCTCGCCTCCCTTTGGCCTCTATAAGTCTAGTTTTGTCTTTCTAGTCTTTCATATAAATGGAATCAATAAGTGTGTACTCTTCTATGTCTGCTTTCTTGCATTCAGCATATTTTGGAGCCTTGTCCATGTCACTGTGTGATTCCTCTTTATTACTGAGTAGTAATGCATGGTACAGAGGTAGCACAATTTGGGTTTTCATTATCAGTCGGTGAATATTTGAGTTGTTTCCAGTTTTGGGCAACTAGGAATAAAGTTGCTGTAAACATTCATGTACAGGTCTTTGTGGGGAGTTCTATATTCATTTCTTTTTGATTCATATTCAGGAGTGGGTTTGCCAGGTCATAGGATAGACATACGTTAAAACTTTGTAAGATACTGCAAAACTGTTTTCCAAGGTGGCTATACCATTTGTATTCAAAATCAACACTTTTAGCCTAGAGCATGTAACTGGCCTTCCTGAAATCCATGGATATCTATCTGTGCAATGGTTTTAGGGATGTTTTATTGACTCCCACATGTAATTAAGTTACTTGGCTTTTAGGCAAAAGATGATACCACGTCTATGGATGAGATGACGCGAGTTTTGAACTCTGGGTTTTGTAGAAGAGTTTGCATTGTCTTCCTCCTGATACATCCGCCACGACGCATGTGAGTCAGGTCTCCTGCATGTCCTCTGAATCAGTTTTGCGTACGTGCCTCTAATGGCAGTTTCGAGTTCATCCTGTGTTGAGATGATGCCTGAAGGCGAGAGGAAAAAGTATCTGTGGTTGTCAAATGGGGTGGAAAGTGATTAATCATGGAGACATTTACGGCATGCTGAACTGTTTCGTTTCCTGACCTTTATCCCACATGCATCAGGGGCAGGTGAGGTCAAGTTTAAATCCAGGATGACAAGTGTCTGAGGCTAAGGAAGGTTTCAGCTGAATACTCGGCTTAAAGTCAATGGCTCTGTGTCTCACACCTGGTGAAAACCGACTCTCAATTTAAAGAAACGGCATTAGAGTGAAACACTTGCTGACTTGGCCTTGGGCTAGAGCTTCTTGCAAGGGTTTTAGAACCAACACACCCTTTGGATGTATTGAGGGCATCCTGGTTTTTGGCAGTCCCTGGGTTACAAATCCTGGAATATGTTTGCCTACAGTGTTTCTGTACCATTGGAAGTGCATTATGACTGCTTCTCTCAGAGTCCATTAACCTCTTCCTCAAGAATCAGCTTTGTCAACTTGATATATCTCATGGCAGGCATGGACTCATGCCTGTGTGTCCAAGGTGGCTATACCATTTGTATTCAAGGGCCTCTATTTTTTCATTTAGAGAAGTGACTAGACACTAGAAAATGTCACAGAATAAACGTGTGGACTACAGCTTGCTTTCCGAAAAGGTCTGGGGATCCCGTGTTAGTATTGGAAGACCCTTTGAGGCCTCGTCCCCTCCACTCCAGCCTGGGGACAGAGCAAGACTCCACCTTAAAAAAAAAAAAAATCCATCTCTCGAAATCCCTACAAGAGAGCAGCCTGCAATATTACCTAATTTGTCTTTAATCTGGTACTCCTAGGATAATCCCAGAGAACAGAGTGGCTTACTGTACACACCCTGGATTACTCAGTAAAGAACATGATGGGAAACGGCGGTATTTTTCTCTTCTAAAATAAGTAGGTTTGGAGAGAGCTGGGAAACTGCGGGCTTTAGTTACAAAATGACTATCATTGTGGGAGATATATTTTCTTTCAATGTTGAAATGCATTGGACAGGATATATAACTTAGAAATAATTTACAGTTAGAGAAGGGCTGTTTCATGTGAGAGGGGGCGCATCTCCTGGTTGGAAAGGATGGTCCCAGGGAATGAGGGATCAGGCCTCAGGTGAGCCTAGTCTTTTTCTCTTCCAACTTCAATGTGGCCAAACAGAGTGGAAAGTCATCACGTACGAGGACAAAGTCCGTGTTTTTTTCCTCTCACGAGAAGCAGGCAAGTGCTGCCTGAGAAGGTGAAGGCTCACCCGTGGCAGGCTTGCTTCAAGCTGGCTGCAGACCAAAGGCCACACGGGGGCTTTGATCACTGAGGGTGGCACGATGGGTGGCCTTCTCCTTGCTCATGTAGCACTCATCCGCAAATTTCTACTGAATGCCCACTCTGTGCAGGATACTGTGCCAAGCACGAGAGATGCCAGGACCCGGAAGAAAGAGTCCTGTTAGAGAACCACAGCTGATAGCTGCCAGCCAGCAGTAAAGGTCCAAAGCTTGGCCTGGCCTAGGAGGAGCTATCACCGCGGGCTCTGTGGTGCAGGGTCTTGGATGGCGTAGTGGGAGTGTGTCAGCAGAGTGGAGGGGTTGGGAGAGTGGGCCCAGATATGCAGGGGAATGGGTGGGCCAGGAGCCTTGGGCCTGGCCTGGCTGAAGGCTGTCCTGATGAGGCACTGGCAAGTGGGCTTGGGAGCCAGAGGGATGACCGAACACGGCCCCACAGAGATCAGCCCAAAGTGCTTGGACCCAGGGCATCTGGGATGGTTCTTGAGGTGAGTGCATGAAGCCTTCTTTCAGACATATGCGCTAGAGGGCTCCAGCCTCCCCGCAAGCCCTGCTCCTCTCTCTCTCCTCACTGTTGAGACAAGTGCTGTGTCTGCCTTAGGTTCCTTCTGCAGGCTTCTGTCTGTCTGCCAGCAGATGCCTCTATGTCTGTCAGCTCTCGGTGTGTCGGGCACATGCACTACCCCCTGTGTGTGTGGGGTGTGTGTGTATGTGAACATGTCAGATACCCAAGGCAGGCTCTCCACTGTTCAGTGTATCTTCAGCCCAGGACCTGAAAGTGCAAATAGTCACCGCCTACATCCATCTTCTTCTGCTTCTCCCTTAGGCATCCCCAACTCGACATACACCAGCCTGAACTCTTTATCCACATCCTTTTCCAGCATGCTCTTCCTCCAGCCCCTACTGACCCCATCACAGGAAAAAGCCATTCCATTCTCCCAGTTACTCAGGGCGACGGCCTCGATGTCTTTTTCCTCTCACACCTGACACCTGACCTGTGGCCATCCTGTTGACTCTCCCTTTGAAATTCATCCAGAATCCAGCCCCTTGTCCCCACTCCAGCACTCACAGTCACAGTGCACCTGGTCTGGACCCTGGCAAGTGCTGCCCAGTAGGACCCCCTGCTTCTCCCCTTGCTCCACAATGTCTATTCTCTGTAGCCTTTAAGAACAAGTCAGGCCATTTCACTGTACTGCTCAAAACCATCAAATCATTTCCCATTTCCTTCAGAATGCCATTCAAAGTCCTTTCCGTCACAGCTCTGCGTGGCCTGTGGTACCTCTGTATCTTCATCTCTGACTTAATTTACTCCACCCTATTCTCCTCCTTCACCAGACTCCCGGGTACTCCATCACCAGCAGCATGCACCTGCCCCAGGACCTTGGCACCAGCTGCTTTCCCTACCCAGAACACTCTCCTTCCCACATCTTCACAGCCAGCTCTTTCCTTCCCTCCAAGTCCCTTATCAGAGAGGCTTTTTCAGTCACTTTGAATAAAACAGACATCTACCTTTCCATTGTTCTTGACCCCTTAACTAAACCTGCTTGAGTTTTTGTTGTTGTTGTTTGTTTTTTACTTATTAAAAACTTCTGTGGGATTCCCCTTGTTTTTATGGAAATATGTAAGTGTAAAGAACTTCGTCTTATTGTCTGCTTATTCCCGGGTCCTAGAACAGTGCTGGTATTTGGAAGCTGTTCAGTAAGTATTTACTGAATCAATGAAATGAATTATGCTGTGATTCGTTGTGTGTTTGGAGGTGTTTGGAGGGCCTGGCATGGGAGGATTGGATTTTATGGTGGTAATAGTGACATGGCATGGTAAAGGCATGGAGTAGAGAGGCGGCCACAGAAATGCAAAGGAAGGATGACTGAGGGAGAGGCCTCTAGCTCGGTTGTTGCAGGACAGGGATGCTTGCCTGGCAAGGCTTTGGATGACTCATTATAAGAGCGGTCCTCCAGACTCAGGATCTGCTTTCACCGTAGGTGTTCAGATTCCTCCTGGGGTCCAGTCAACTCCCATGCCAGTCCCTTGTTCCATGATCCCAGGCCCTGCCCCAATTCCTTAACTCTCATTCTAGAACCATAACCCAAACGGCTAAACCTGAGGTTGCAGGCTGACCTTTAGAGAAAAAGTTGAACTTTCTCTTTAAAGCTAAGTGGGAAAAAAACAATGATGGATAAAATGTAAAGATGTACAAAGGTACCAATTTGTACCTGGGTGTTCGAATTTCTTTAAATTTTGCTCTCAGTGGTACATGGCCGTTTGAAATGAGTAATTTAATATTCTGCTTAGTTTTAAATACGTAGATCATTTTCATGGCACTACATAGTAAATCTATGCTTTGCTTGTCTGCATGTGTTTAGGTTCACATCAGTTTTGGTCATGAAGCTATAGCTCAGGCATTTATCATGGACTTCCTAGAAGTTGCCTTGCCAGCAAGGAGCCTAAGAGGTGTTTGGAAAAATTATCCAAAACTTGGAAATAAGGAAAGAGGATGACTCTGTGTCCTTTAAAGTCCAGATCAGAGCATTGCCTATTAGATCCATTCAAGGATTATTTAAATCTCAAGGGGAATGTAGCTTTGCTTCACATACTGTTTGCTAGTAATTGGCTGCCTGTCAACTTGTGGGAGATAAACTGGATACAATTTTGTCCAGTACAGATGCAAATGATTTCCTTCCTTCCCTTCCCTTTCCCTCCCTTCTTTCCTCCCTCCCTCACCCTTCTCTCTCTCTCTTTTCTCTTTCTTTCTTTTTCTTTCTTTCTCTTTCTTTCTTTCTTTCTTTCTTTCTTTCTTTCTTTCTTTCTTTCTTTCCTTCCTTCCTTCCTTCCTTCCTTCCTTCCTTCCTTCCTTCCTTCCTTTTCTTTCTTTCTTTCTTTCTTTCTTTCTTTCTTTCTTTCTTTCTTTCTTTCTTTCTTTCTTTTCTTTCTTTCTTTCTTTTCTTTTTCTTTCTTTCTTTCCTTCCTTCCTTCCTTCTCTCTCCTTCCTTCCTCTCTCTTTCCTTCTTTTTCTTTCTTTCCTTTCTTTCCTTCCTTTTTTCTCTCTCCTTCCTCCCTCCCTCCCTCTTTCTTTCTTTCTTTCTTTCTTTCTCTCTTTCTTCCTTTCTTTCTTCCCTTTCTTTCCTTCTTTCTTTCCTTCCTTTCTTTCTTTCTTTCTTTCTTTCTTTCTTTCTTTCTTTCTTTCTTTCTTTCTTTCTTTTCCCTTTCCTTCCTTTCCTTTCCTTTCCTCTCTCCTCTCCTCTCCCCTCCCCTCCCCTCCCCTCCCCTCCCCTCTCCTCCCTCCCTCCCTCCCTCCCTTCCTTCCTTCCTTCCCTCCCTCTCTCTCTCTCTTTCTTTCCTTTCTTCTTTCTTTTCTGGGTCTCACTTTGTCACCCAGGCTGGAGTGCAGTGGTTTGATCTCAGCTCACTGCAACCTCTGCCTTCCGGATTCAAGTGATTCTCCTGCCTCAGCTTCCCAAGTGGCTGGGACCACTGGTGCGCACCACCACGCCTAGCTAATTTTTGTGTTTTTAATAGAGGTGGGGTTCTGTTATGTTGCACAGGTTGGTCTTGAACTCCTGAGCTCAAGCAATCTACCCACCTCAACTTCCCAAAGTGCTGGGATTATAGTCATGAGCCACCACATCCAGCCAGCTGTTTTATGTTTAAATCGGCCAAGTGTGGTCGATTTCCTTCAGGTTCAAAAGATTACCCAAACATTACAGAGTATTGTGCCATAGAACATTAACCAGTTTTGAATGTAACTTAGCAAACTTTTTTCGGCATTCTTTCTGACATACGATACATCTGTGTTCCTCAAATGCTTTGAGAATCAGCTTTTCCATCCTATGGGTTCCCTCAGTAATGAGTTAAAGAATTGTGCTTGCTACATGTATGAGGGTATGAGACCCAAGTTCCTAATATTTTGAAAATGATGTTTTGACAGAGGAGATAAAAAGTCTCCTATGTTAGCTATATAAACCCAAACCTACAAAATGATGTCAAGTACCATAGAATGTATACAAAAGACATAACCTACTCCCCCCACCAATTTCTATTTTATTAGCATGCATTTCTCAGGAAAGACTGTTCATTCTACCATTCTACCATTCTGCCAATTCAAGTTAGACCGGCCATTTCTCTCTGCTTATCCACTTCCTGTTTTCTCTTAATAAATTTATTTGAAGACAATTTATTAGAGAAAAAGTTGTCTTACAAATGCAAATTGTAAGTTGTCTTACTGATGTGATCCAGCACTACGTCCTGGCCGGCACCCTGCCAGGTCTGTAATTAAGACTGGGGGTTTGCTCTGCAGGGACATGTTCTCCACCTTTGGCTGGGGGCTCTGTACTCAATCTTGTGGTTTGTCTTGGGGCTGAGGTGCTGATTGGGAATCAGGAGACATCAATTCCAGTCTCAGCAAAGCTGCTGCGAGGTGTGAGGCAGAGGCCTGGTCTACCTGGTCTACCACATGCCCTTGACTTCCCTGTGGTAGGTGCCCCTAATTCCGCTCCAGCCCTTGCTTGGCGTGCAATTTACACTGAGGTTGCAAACAACTGCTTATTCCTGTGGGTCTTAGTTTTTTCCTTAGGGCCAATCTGAAAAACTTACCTCCTTAGTTATGTCCTACAGATTTGCAGACAAATAGGGGAAATAAATGGAAGAAATAAGGGAAAATGTTATCCAAAGTTGGAAATAAGAATAGAAGATGACTCTGTGTGCTTTCGATGTCATACTAGAAGGAGCTGCTTTATGTAGCACCATTATTCTGGATGGAGAAATCTGGTGGCTTTGGTCATGGCGACTACATCACAACTAGGGTTGTCCTTTTACTTTTGAGATGGGTGTGATGGGGGAGGATGAGGGTACATCATTCTAGAAATGGCCTCATTTTGCATTTCTTCAGATCCAAAGTTGAAATAATTTTCTGTTCTAAGAACCTTTAAAAGTGGTTCATGGGCCGGGTGCGGTGGCTCACACCTGTAATCCCAGCACTTTGAGAGGCCGAGGCGGGCGAATCATCTGAGGTCCAGAGATCGAGACCATGCTGGCCAACATGGTGAAACCCCGTCTCTACAAAATATACAAAGAGATCATCTGGGCATGGTGGTGTGTGCCTGTAATCCCAGCTACTTGGGAGGCTGAGGCAGGAGAATCACTTCAACCCGGGAGGCAGAGGTTGCAGTGAGCCGAGATTGCGCCACTGCACTCCAGCCTGGTGACAGAGCGAGATTCCATCTCAAAAAAACAAAAAACAAAAAACAAAAAACAAAAAAAAAGTGATTCATTTCTTTCTAAAATCATTAATTGAACATTAAAAAACATCGATAGGAAAAATTGAACCAAGAAGGTTTTGGGTTATACTCTAGGTCAGTGAGCTTTATGTTTCTGTGGCTCTGAAGCTACATGGGTAGACGATAGCAGAAGTCAGTGCTCTGAGTGAAGCTTGAAGAGGAGCTGATGGATTTTTCTGGTGGGGAAGGACTGTGGCTGCACTCAGAGAGAGCTGGGCCAGGCGGGGTGAGGCACAGTCACCCTGAGTTCACAGACCCACTCAGATCCTTGAATGAGTCTGTCCTGAAATAATGCGGACTCCTGGAACATGCTGCTTTGTGTAGAGCCCTTTTTCCTTTTTAACTTGTAAAGGTATTTGTCTCCTGGGTTTCGTTTGAAATGCCTTTTTTTTTTTTTGGCCAGATGTGTTCACTAGGAGCAATATCCAGAAAGTTATGTTTCTAGCCTATCTTGTTGTTTGCCTCCTGGGCCAATGGGTTTGTTTACATTATTGACTCAGGTCAGTGGAAAATATTACCCTGATTGGGATGGAGATGGGGCTGCCGTTCTGAAATAACTACGCAAGTTTACCTGTTCAGGTGGGACACGGCTTCTTGTGTTAGCCACAGATGAATTTTGAACATTTATACATAGTGCAATAAATGCTGGTTTCTTTCTCCTTCCTCACTCCTTCTGGAGCCTATATGTGTGTATCTCTTAACACACATACACAAGCAGGCACACACACGTGCACACACACACAAGAGGATACATTGCATATACAACTCAATGCTACAAAGAAGCCCTTTTAACAGAAGAGCACACAGGAACTCCGCTGAAGTTTGACAGTGTGATTGTCTTGTGGCTACTCTACCCTGAGGCCACTGTCTGAGCACAGTGAGGGCCTCCCTCCTGCCCCCAGCCACACCAGAGAGCGGGCAGGGGGTCACAGGGAGCAGAAGAGGAGCTTTTTGCCATCACCATGAGAGGGTGACCACAGAAACATGGCTCGAAGGTGAGGGTGAGGTGGTGACTTGTGCCTGCGGATTCCGGAGGGGTTGGCATACACAGCCTATTGGGAAGTAGAGCATGGTCCCTGTGGACTCCGAGTGCGCACCATGGTTTGGAAGGTCCACTTAAGGCAGAGTGCTCAGCGACGTTGCCAGCCAGCTGGATGTGTGTGAACAGCATTGTGAATGGAGAACATTCTTTCACCTTATTCTAGCACATTCTTCTCTCCTACTTAGCTTCTTATCCTTCCTATCTACTCATCTATCTAGCAATCCCTAAAATTAAATCATTTATAAAGGAGTCCGATGAGGGTCTTTTCTTGAAAACTGGATTTAATGAATAAGGCAGACCCCTGTGTTTGGATAGGGCTTTGCTTCTTGTTATTCGGAAGGCATAACTTGTTTCCAGGTTGGTTGATGACTCCAGCTGAGGAGGAACTAGTGGCAGATGAGTCCCAGGGAAGATCCCTAGGGGGAATGACTGGAGGTGGCTGTACCAGGGATGAAAAGAGGAGGGTGGTGATGAGGGGAACGCAGCCCCTCATGCAAAGAAGTGGGTGTTTGAAATCAGTGGGTGACTTTTTTTTTTTTTTTTTGGCAACGTTGACTCCTTAGGTCATACACAGTGGCCTTGGAAAGCCAGCCCTGCCTCTCTTCCCTCAACTGATTGTGGATTTGTGTAATGAGAACACAGTCTTCTTGAAAAGCATTTCCAGGGTGGCTCATTACAAAGCTTCGTGCGGTCTTCAGAGCAGGGCGAGCTGCAAGGCCCCGGGCTTTCCATTCTGAAAGAGCTGTGGGTGTCGGGGTGGCTGCCAGTTGTGAGCGCTCCGTGGGTGGGGACTCTGTCCCTCAAAGCCATGCACTCAGGCTTGCCCATTCTGGTGTCTCTGTGGGAGACACAAAGCTGAGGTCTCTCCAGGAATGGGGGGCTCCAGCTGGAAGGACATGGAATTTGAACGCAGGATCTGCCTTTAACTCAGCCCTGAAGGGAGTCAGACAGAATCTGGTGAGAAAGAGGCCACTGAGTGATCTGACATCCCCTCATCTGGCCTGGATCATTTTTAAAGTGAAACTCAGCCCAGCCCTCAGGTTCATCCCCCAGCATCCCAGTCACCTGTGAACTGTGATTCCCTCTCAGGGCTTCAAGTAAGTGATTCAGTGGAGGCAGCCAGCAATTAAAAGAAGCAATTAAAGATCTTTTATTAAAAGATCTTTATGACAGGCCGGGCAAGGTGGCTCACGCCTATAATCCCAGAGCTTTGGGAGGCTGAGGAGGGAGGATCACTTGGGCTCAGGAATTTGAGACCAGCATGAGCAACATACTGAGACCCTGTCTCTACAAAAAATGAAAAAAAATTAGCCAGGTATGGCTAAAAAAAAATCTTTATGACAAATTGTTAAGTAACGAATGTAAGTGATGGAATGATATATGTAGCAGATTTTTATCTGTATGTATGCAAATATATAAAGTTCTGTAAGTTTGCACACTAAACCATTGACACAGATGGAGAGTAAAGAACTTTAATGTTTTACTCTATAGGCTTCCCCCCAACAACACTTCAGATATTCTTTTTTTATTTTTTGAGACAGGGGTTTGCTCTGTTGCCCAAGCTGGATTGCAGTGGTGCCGTCGTAACTCACTGCAGGCTTCGCCTCCCAGGCTCAAGCAATCCTCCCACCTCAGCCTCCCAACTAGCTGGGACTATAGGTGGGCAGTCACCAGGTCTGGCTAATATTTTATTTTTTGTGGAGACAGGGTCTCACTATATTGTCCAGGCTGGTCTCAAACTCCTGGCCTCAAGCGATCCTCCCACCTCGGTCTCCCAAAGTGCTGGGATTACAGGCATGTGCCACTATGCCCAGCCAGCAGATACCCTTGAAAACGTGATTTATTATATAATACAAGCAATATATGCTCTCCTTGCTATTTGAAATGCCTCTGAAAATGAAAACCTAATTCTACACTAAAAAATTCTGTTGCAGCCGGGCGTGGTGGCTCACGCCTGTAATCCCAGCACTTTGGGAGGCTGAGGTGGGCAGATCACGAGGTCAGGAAATTGAGACCACCCTGGCTAACACGGTGAAACCCCATCTCTACTAAAAATACAAAAAGTTAGCTGGGTGTGGTGGTGGGCACCTGTAGTCCCAGCTACTCGGGAGGCTGAGGCAGAAGAATCGCTTGAACCCAGGAGTCGGAGGTTGCAGTGAGCCGAGATCATGCCATTGCACTCCAGCCCAGGAGACAGTGCAAGACTCTGTCTCAAAAAAAACCACAAAAAACAAAAAAAAAAAAAAAAAACAAGAGTAACAAAAATAACAACAAACAACAATAACAAAAATAACAAAAAACCCAATAAACAATAAAAAACCCAAAAAACAATAACAAACAATAACAAAAATAACAACCAAAAAACGCAAAAAACAACAAAAACAAAAACAAAAATTTCTATTGCATCTGACATGAAAAGGGCACATAGTCTTCAAATGTCAAGTTTTCTCCGTAGCCTCCCAGTCTTCCTTGGGCTGTAACTCCTTATTCCAACCATCTCCCTTTGCTAATTCCTTCAGTCATCATGTGCTTCATTATTGTCAATTCTTAAGCTTCAATTTTACAAACCCAGCCTTTACATTTTGGTGAAGCAGTTTTGGGAAATTTCCCACAATTCAGGAGAAAGCATCTGGAACAATTCAAACTTGAAGAACAAAGAACGCCAGAGGAGTCTCATGATGTTTTTGATTTTTTCTTATTTCTTTTCTTTGTCATGATAAGCTTTTTTGTTTGTTTGTTTTCAACTGTGCATTGCCTTATTCTCATATACTTGGATGACAAAAGTATCAAGTTACTAGATTTGTATAAGACTGTCCTGACTGCAGAGATTCTCTTGAAGTAGTTTCACTACTTAACCATTCTGTGTTGATAAACTCATCACAGCCAAGTTCTTCTATCAGAGGACTAGTAGCTTCAGACGCAGTCAGAGCTGTAGTCAGTGTTAAAATATCAGAATCATCCTCTGAGGATTCCTGTGTTGTTCGGCATCAAACGCCGCTTCCCTTGCTCTGCAGGCCTCCGCTCATCGCCTGCGGCCTTCTGCAAGTTCCTGCATTCTGCTCGGGGCAATTGGGTAATTAATTCCTAAGATGATGACAAGTGGGTGTTGGAGGCAGAGATTCCGCAACACGGCCAGGCCTGGTCAGTTCAGGGGCCCAGACTTGGGCGTGGCCTCTGCACCCTCCTCCTTGGCTGCTCTGATAACAATTGGATGGCCCCGTCATTGTCATCGGGCCTTCCCTGGCCTCCTCACGCTGTACCACCTGGGCTCCCACCTTCCTTGGCCTCACTCTACCTGCCTGCCCAGTGTTAGACCACGGGGTCAGCTGAGCCTCTCCTAGGAAAACTGGAATAACAGCACAGCTGAGTGCGCACACGCCCTCACATATCCTGCAGACTGTTGTCCCCATGTAGACATGTTCCCATGAGTAAGGTCTTATCTATTATCTGAATACTTAATAAATTTATAAAAAGAAAACAATAGTGCAAGAAGAAACAGAGAGTGTGTAGCAGGCCCCAGATGCCTGAGTTCCCTTGGGCAGAACCTCTTCCCAGCCTGGTCTCTGGCATCTGGGAAGGCCACTCTGCCTTAACTTCTGCTGGAGACACTTGGCTCACAGCTGCTGACAATTTGAAGCTCAGTTTTCACTGTGACTGTGGCGGGTGTCCTGGATCTCACTGAGGAGTCAGAGGAGGGTTGTTCCCTAAGGCATCTCTCCTTCTCCTCCCCAACTCATCCACCAAAGCAGGGGTGGCCACTCTGAGAACGCAGTGAAAGCATTGGACCTGCTACCAATGCCCACGCAGATACTGCACACCTTGCATGACATCCTAGGGCCAGGGGGTCTGGGTTGGGAGCTTGTGCCATAGGGAGGTGCTTGCTCCTTTAGCAATGAGTTCTATTCCCTGCCCTCCTTCATCTGAGGACTTGCAACCATGAGCTGCCAGCAGCCAGCAAATGCAGGACTAATGTTCAGGGGGAAGGCAAGATGGTCCTGGGGCTTGAAGGTGTCAGGGGCTGCAGGTGGCTGCTACGGTAGGACTCTAGGAGACCGCTCAGTCATGGGGGAGCCAAGAGCATAGCTGGGGGCTCTGCGTGTCCAGGCATTTCCTAAATACACTAGTCACTGTTGCGACATCTCCCACACCTGAAGGGGCAACCAGTCGGCTTACACTGGGCAAATCACAGCTAGGAGCAGACTAGAGATAATGTCTGCCCTGTCCTCACCACCCTTTCCCCTCTCTTTCTCCATTTTCTCTCTCTCCTGTCTAACTGCGGTTGCATCACAGGAGTTATAGCTACCGTTTGTTTTGCACTTAACAAAGTCTGTGAGGGTCTCTGTTGACATTTTGGCAAGAGGGGCCTGGAATGCACCTTGCGTGGTCCACCTCCATCCTCAGCCACGTCACTGACGTTTTGGAGTGAAGAAGCCCTTTGGTGAGATGCCAGTCCAACTTGGATTTTGCACAGTGTTGAGCCTGGGCACCGGGCCCATTCCTGCATTCACTGCACATTAGGATGTGGCTGTCAGCTGAGACATTTCAGGACAGTGGGGGTGATCCTGAATGGAGTCGGCCTGCCTGGGCTCAAATTCCAGCCCTGCCATTGACCTGCTGGGTGACCATGGGCAGGTTTCCTTTTTTTTTTTTTTTGAGATGGAGTCTCGCTCTCTTCCCCAGGCTGAAGTGCAGTGGCTCGATCTTGGCTCACTGCAACCTCCACCTCCTGGGTTCACGCCATTCTCCTGCCTCAGCCTCCTGAGTAGCTGAGACTACAGGCGCTCGCCACCACACCTGGCTAATTTTTGTATTTTTAGTAGAGACGGGGTTTCACTGTGTTAGCCAGGATGGTCTCGATCTCCTGACCTCGTGATCCACCTGCCTCGGCCTCCCAAAGTGCTGGGATTACAGGCGTGAGCCACTGCGCCCAGCCTAACCATGGGCAGGTTTCTTAACCTTTTTGGTACACAGGTTCCTCGGCCATCAGTGGGGATAACAGTGGAAACCATGTTACGAAGTCACTGAGAATGAAATGAGATCTTTCTTACAGAGTTTTGTTTGCATTATTATTATTATTATTATTATTATTTTTGAGACGGAGTCTTGCTCTGTTGCCCAGGCTGGAGTGCAGTGGCCGGATCTCAGCTCACTGCAAGCTCCGCCTTCCGGGTTCAGGCCATTCTCCTGCCTCAGCCTCCCGAGTAGCTGGGACTACAGGCGCCCGCCGCCTCACCCGGCTAGTTTTTTGTATTTTTTAGTAGAGACGGGGTTTCACCGTTTTAGCCAGGATGGTCTCGATCTCCTGATCTTGTGATCCGCCCATCTCGGCCTCCCAAAGTGCTGGGATTACAGGCTTGAGCCACCGCGCCCGGCCTGTTTGCATTATTATGCCAGGCACATGAGAAGTACTTGGGAGTCATGACTTTCAATCGTGTTTGGCACCAGAGAGAGGGATTGTGGTTCTGAACCACTTCTCTGAGTAAAATAATCTGTCAGTGTCTCTCCTTCTTCCACATCACTGTGCACATAGTTTTTCTTTAAAACTTTGAATATAAAATTCGCCCGGCATGGTGGTGCACACCTGTAGTCCTAGCTACGCAGGAGGCTGAGGCAGGAGCATCGCTTGAACTTGGGAGGTGGAGGTTGAGTGAGCTGAGATCCGAGATCACACCACTGTACTCCAGCCTGGGTGACAGAGCAAGACCCTGTCTCAAAAAACTTTGAGATGTGT
The DNA here is from genome assembly GCF_003255815.1 of Theropithecus gelada. Taxonomy (NCBI): domain Eukaryota; kingdom Metazoa; phylum Chordata; class Mammalia; order Primates; family Cercopithecidae; genus Theropithecus; species Theropithecus gelada. The sequence continues at coordinate 5,690,898 of NC_037681.1, forward strand.
TTTTTGCTATTAGGGACTTGAGTCCAATGGATCAGTAGATGTCTTTGTGACACATAGTGATGGAGAGGAACCACGGTGGTTCATTCATTCATTCATTCATTCATTCATTCATTCAGCAATGACTTCTCTAACTGCACATTGCTGGCTGGGCCTTCACTTCTGCACAGAGTGTGCAGGGGAGCAGATATTTCAGTCCTGAGTGAAACAGGCCTGAGACTTGTGTTCCCTCTGGGGGGAAGTTTGCCTGCCCTTTTCAGCCCCGGCATGGGGTGGGGTGAGTGGTCGCTGCCAGAGGGCCATGTTAGGACTCATTTAGGACTCATGTGGCCTGGATGGCTGCCCACTCACCTGGGGTATGAGCTTTTCCTTTTCCTGGAAAGTTCTTTTCAAGTGTGAGGGGTGGGATGAAGACTTTGTCCACATGTTTTCTCCCTGCCCTGACTCACTTGTGGTTTTCGTTCCCAGAATCTCCTCTGCCGTGTTTTGGTTTTGAGGGAGTTGTGTGTGCGCCTTGCTTCTCTCCACTGGCCTCGCCCCCTTCACCGCACCAGACCTTCCAAGGAAACATTCTGGATGTGCAGTTTTCTAGCAGTTGAGAGAAGAAATGGTGAGGGACATGCTATTTTGCACCATTTTGTTCCTGAACATTTTTCGTTCAAGAAAAACAATAATGCCACACCCAAACTAGCGTTCTACTGCACTCACCTTTTAGAAACACGAGAGAACCTCTTGAGCTTAGCTGTTGTGGTCCCACCTCCAGCCTCTGCCCATGCAAGCTCTGCTCTTGCCTGGCCCTCAGCCGGTCTTACCTGCACTGTTGCATCCTCCCCAAGCCACCGGGCCACAGGGCTTTTTTTCTTCCTGTGTGGCACTGGTCAGGGTGGGCTTTTCACCTTTTCCTTTTCATTAGCTTCTGGCACATCACCCCAACTTGATGGTGAACCCCTGAGGACAGGGATTAAGCCCTGACTTTTACAAAAGGTTTCTGTAAAATCAAATCATAGTCACTGTAAATTAAAATCATGCAAACAAAACAAAAGTGCAAGGAAGAAAGTCAGTGTCAGTTACAATCCAGCCCCCTAGAGACATCCGCTGCCCATGCCGGCTGCAGCGTCCCTCTGGCTAGCTCTCTCCACACCTACGTCAGGTGCTGATTACGGAGGATGTAACAAGAGTGGGATGGTAATAGGCGTTGCTGCTGTGGGACTGACCAGCACTACACTGGTTATTTATTTATTTATTTATTTATTTATTTATTTTTGAGACGGAGTCTCGCTCTGTCGCCCAGGCTGGAGTGCAGTGGCATGATCTCAGTTCACTGCAACCTCCGCCTCCCGGGTTCAAGCGATTCTCCTGCCTCAGCCTCCCGAGTAGCTGGGATTACAGGCACACGCCACCACGCCCAGCTAATTTTTTGTATTTTTAGTAGAGACAGGGTTTCACCATGTTGGCTAGGCTGGTCTTGAACTCCTGACCTTGTGATTCGCCTGCCTTGGCCTCACAAAGTGTTGGGATTACAGGCGTGAGTCACCGCACCTGGCCTGCTTTGTCATTTTTTGCCCTTGCTTTGTCATCTCTTTCCCTTCCTAACCCAGGGGACCCATTTTTAGCATAATATTATGTAAGAAATAAGTCTAGCAAGTCTCGATTGATGGCCTTGACTGATTATTCAACCCACATTTCTTAAGAGACAGAATGACACATGGTCAAGAACACAGCCCAGTAGCCAAACTGCCAGGTTTTGAGGCCTGCCTATATCTGGCTGACCCTGGACAAGTGACATAAATTCTCCATGCCTCAGTTTCCATATCTCTAAAATGGGGATTAGAATAGGATCTACCTCATATGTTTATACTAGTACTTGATTGTGTTCTAAAGAGCACCTGCCCTGTGGCAAGTGTTTGGTGAGAGTTCTATTGACCATCTATTAATGTGCAAAGTCCTGGGAATATGGGGAGTGAAGGCTATAGCAGCTCTCACAAGTCATGCCATGCATGCAGTGAATGACACCATAAGGGCCGCTGGAGGGCAGTCAACTTGGGATCTCTATCCACGGCAGCATTGAGGAAGGGTGCTTAAGTCATCCTGGGAGGGGCAGGAGAGCATCCTCCTGCAAGGGTGCCCTGGCCTTCCTCACCTCCCTGCCTATGCAGAGAGTAACATTTGCATCACTCACACTGGGGGGTGCTGGTGGGACAAGGCTGCTCATGGCTGAAGGGGACTTGCAGGGCTCTGCATGCTCTGAGCATCCTGGTTTCCCCTGCACAGCCTCCGTGGCAGGGGTGAAGGACTCTGATGGTGTTTGTCACACCTGAGCAGCTTGGGTGGTGAGACAGGGTTTCTTGGCCTTGTCTCTTCTCTTCTGTTGCTGTGTCCTTGATTTCAGTCCAGCAATCCTATGGGCCCTGTGTCCCCTCCTCCTGTGTTCTTCACCTCAGTGGCTGGTGATCTCCAGCTTGAGGACCACTGCAGAAGCAACAAGGAGCTTGGAAGTTTATTTCTATCCAACAAGAAAAGATCATGACTCTCTTTGTTTTCTGGTCTGGATGATAGAAATGAGAGATCAGGGAGAGGAGAGGCTACATAGACTTTAATTATTCTTAGGCAAATTTCTAAAAAACATTTACACTAACCTGCTGTCTTCTGAGGATGCTAAACAAACCCCTCTCATCTGAGGCTTGCCCTTGGCCCTGGGCTGCAGCAGAAGGGAGTTCACTCACATCCCCAGTTGTGGGGCTGCCTGAGTCTTGCTGTGAGCCAGGGGTGTGATTGATCTAGGGTTTTGTGAGATGGGAGTGAGAAACGATTCTGCAGGGGTTTCCCAAGTCCACTGTTTTGGTTAGATTCTCTTGTTCTTTCAGTTCCCCAACAGACTGCACCATCACATAAATCAATGCTGAAGTGAGCTGTGGCATGAGTAGTTCCAAGCAATCCATGATCAATATGTACCTTTAGCACTGGGGCAACTGACTCAGTTTCCATTACAAAATTGACCTTCAATCATGTTCAGCTTGGGGTGATATGGAAAGGCAGTCTAACTGAAGAGAGCGTAGTTGGGGTGTTGGTGTAACTGCCTAGTGGGTTCTCCTTGCCCCCTGCCCAGATACAGCCAATTTATCAAGACAGAGGAATTGCAATAGAGAAAGAGTTGAGTTCACACAGAGCCAGCTGAACAGGAGACCAGAGTTTTATTACTCGAGTCAGTCTCCCTGAAAATTTGGAGGCTAGAGTTTTTCAAGGGTAGTTTGGTGGGCAGGGGCTAGGGGAATGGGTGCTGCTGATTGGTTGGGGATGCACTCATAGAGGTGTGGAAAATGGTTCTTATGCTCTGAATTTACTTCTGGGTGGGGGCTTCAGGAGCACTTGAGCCAAAAGTCATGGGTCTGGGTGGGCCCACTTGGTCATCAGAAATGCAAAAGCCTGAAAGGACATCCCAAAAGGCCGATCCTAGGCTCCCAAGAGTTATGTTATCTGTGGGACTTGGTAATCATTTACGCCTACATCTTAGCAGAATTCAGCCTCCTCTCATCCCCTAACTTTGTGGTCTCTCATCAGTTTTACAAAGGTGGTTTAGTTTTGGGGAAGGGCTATCATCATTGAAACTATAAACTAAATTTCTCCCAAAGGTAGCTTGCTCCAGGTCCAGGAATGACCAAGGAGAGTCTGGAGGTTAAAAGCAAGATGCGGGTGGTTAAATCAGATCACTTTCACTGTCATAATTTTCTCACTGTTAGAATTTTTGCAAAGGCAGTTTCATTGGGAGGTTACCCGGAGGTGGCAGGATACCTGTGCACAGGTGAGTCTGCAGGGGAGCAGGCGTTGGTCTGGAACTGCTTCTGACCTTGCGTACGCAGGTCACGTGACCTCAGACAAATCCCTTGACCTCTTAACTTTTCTTTTTTCTTTTAAATTAAGGTAGTAAATTGTGTTACAGATGCTAGTGGGTGTCTCACCGAGAAGGTTCCATAGGCAAGTATGTCTGGAAAAAGCTGGTCTTCCACGTCCTCTCAATTACAACTTCATTAGCATATTACAAGCTCTGCCAGTACCTGCAGGAAGAAAACTGTTTGGTGTTCAGCAAGCACTCTCCCCTTGTTTTCTGACCACAAAACCTCCTCTCTGTGGTGATGGTGGTGATGGGGGGATACACTTTGGGAAATATTGATCCAGGGGTTCTTCCTGCTCTCGAACCTTGTGATGTAAAAATGTTTGCCTGCAAAGTGCATGTTGTTGATCTTGGCCTTAGCAGCCTCCGCTGAGGCCTGCTTTAGGAGGGACAGCCTCGGGCAGCAGAGTGATAGAGCTCAGCTCTATCACCAGCTTCCAAAGCATGGCATCCAGAAGAGCTTCAGTTCAAAACCAAACCTCACTGGAAACTTGCAACTGAAATTGTTGCAAGTTCCCTGTGGGTGAGGAGCACAGGGCAGCGTGTCTGCATTCTCCCCTGTCATGGAACCTGCCATGTCCCAGCAGCCACCAGGGTGCTGGCCCTCCCCTCCCGTTTCCCCTGGGCCACTGTCATTAGCCCAGCTGACTCCCAGCCCCCTCTCTTCCTCTGTGCCTCGTGCCCTGGTTCTGCTTTTAGAGGAGCCAGGCTTGGCTGAGCAGGTGGCCAGCACTGGGAGGGAGCAGAATGGCTCCTGTTATTCCCTCCCTTCCTCAGCTTGGAGCAGGAAGCAGCCACCTCTTGCCTGTAAGAGTCACCAGTGACTGTATCTAGAGACTTATTACTTTCTGTGGCTTGAAAACAGCTTTTTAAAACATGAAAATCACTTGCATTGACATAGCTTTTTCACTCTTCGAAGGCTTCACTCATGATCTGGTTTAGTTGTCTTCAAGCCCCACGTCTGGAAAAGCAGTGGGCAGAGACATATTTTATAGACCCTGCAGCCCACAGAGCAGAAGAGGCTGAGGGAGTCCTTCACGTTACCCTGGCAGTGGCAGGAGTTCGAAGCAGCCTCCCTCAGGACTCCCTGAGCTGTGATGGCCTGGCTCACTCTGTAGATGGAAGCTTCCAGGCCGGCTGGAATGCTGCCCCTTCCCGTGGATTTGGGTTGATTCCTGGGCTGACCACAGAAAGAAACGTCCCTTGCTTCCAGAAGCTCAGAAGTGAGGGGTGTGGAACGCCCTTCCTGGGGGCTTCTGTAGCAGCAACAGGGGCTTTCTTGCACTGTTTCGTCAGGATATTTGGGGCATGCATGAGTCTAAGGCCAAATTCCTTGGCCTGCATTGGAGAAGCGATTTCCTTATCTAAACTTGTGAAGGGCAAGTGGAAGCAGCCAGGTGGGAGAGCTCTAGGCGCATGCGCACGATTATGTAGCGTCAGAAGCACCCATGTAAGGGACATGTTGGCAGTGCTGCTGGGCTTCTTACTAGCGAGCACACTCTTTTTTTTTTTTTTAAGTTTTTAATTTAATTTAATTTACTTATTTTTATTATACTTTAAATTCTAGGGTACGTGTGCACAACATGCAGTTTTGCTACGTATGGATACATGTGTGCCCTGTTGGTGGGGAGCACACTCTTTGCTGCCTCCATCAGGGACATGCTGACCAGTCCCTGGCCTCCTCTCTGCTGCAGCCATGGGGCTTCAGAAGCCTCAACTAGTGCCCCAGGGTGGCCAGAGATGTCCTGTGAGACGGCAGCTGTTGCTTTCCTCAAGCTCCACACTGGGTGGATGAAACGTCAGTAACTTCATGTATCCTGTGGCTTATACCTGACACTTTTTGTTTTCAATCTCTCAGTGTAAACAGAGTAATTATATAACCCTTTCCCGCAACCCATTACAGTGGTTAAAAAAAAAAAATCTCAAAAGACGCTGTCCTAAGTCAGGTGTACTGAAACATTTTGTTTTGAGTTTCCAGAAGTATTGCAATCCTTTGCTGTTCACCCTTGGCCCCTGCCCCATTTTGCTCTTGGGAACAGGAACCAGAGGCTGGCACTGGGTACCAGGCTCAACTCTGCAAGAGCAAAGCCAGACCAGGACAAGAGCTGTTGATTTTTACAGCCATGTTGGACTGAAATTCCACACAGAACATTTTCTAAAAATCCAAACTTTGAACCATTGACTATGGAACATTTTTTTTCTTATAATTTTTGGTAGAAATTTCTTTTCAGCAGCTTTTAAAAATTATAAAGTCAATATATAGAAAATAATAAAGGGGCAAAGAGAAGATAAAAATGAACCATAATCTCACCATCCAGAGATACCCATTTTTGATATTTTGATGTATTTCTTCTCAGTTCTCTGTATATATGTGTACATATATGTGTTATTTTATTGTTGTTTTGGAATCCGTTGTGTTTAAATTTTGTACTATAGCTTTCCACTTTGCATCATATAACTATGTTTCTGCATCATTAAATAGTCTTGAAAAACACCATCTTGAAGTTGCTACAATAGATTCCATCTTCTAGCAGTGCCATAATTATTTAACTGTTCCCATATTGTGGGACAAATACACCATTGCCATTTTTTTACAAGTATATATAAAGCTTCAATGAACATCTTTGCAAAGAAGTCCAAGTTTCTGATTCCTTCCTTTCCATGGTTTGCCAGAAGGGTTATTGCCAGGTGGAGGGATATAAACTCCTTTATTATAAAGGCCTCAAATCCAGATTGCCAAATTGTTTTCCAGAATAGTTCTTCCAAAGACAGATGCCCGAGGCTGCCAGCAACTGCCAGCAACCTCAGCTGGGAGCCGTGGAGGTGAGAGGAGGCCATTTATTCATTGCACATTCTTTCTGTGATTTCTGAGATGAAGAGAGAGGTTGAGATTTGACTCGTTGCTTACAGAGCCGTAGGCCAAAACGGAGGAAGGGAATGAATGAGTGCTGAGAAAGCACCTGTGTCAGATCCGGTGGGAGCCATAATGACCCAATGCCTGTCACCCAAGCTGTGGTGAGCTGTAGCGTCCAGCAGGTGTGTGGACTCCTGAATTCCCGACGTTTCTTCTGACTTTTCTCTGTAACTAGTTAACAGCCAGCACGTTCCGGGCACGCTTGGGTCAGACTGGACTCTCTCTCTGAAGAACATCAAAATTGTCACTTTGCACATAATTCTAAGTACACAGGCTCTGGGAAGTTTGTCCTTAAGGTGTCACAAGAGGAAGTGCTGGCTTTCTGCAGTAATGTTTCTCTTTTGTTCGGGTTCAGAGGCTACTTTTCTTGCTAACTGCTGAGTTCAGAGCCTCTTGAGTGAAGTAGATTCTGAGTGCCAGAGAAGCAGAACAATGATCCTCAAATTTAGGTTTTTTTGTTTGTTTGTTTGTTTTTTAAATAACCAAAAAAAAAAAAAAAAAAAAAAGATTTGTAGAAAGGTCTTAGCTAAAAACACGATGCCTGGAGCCAGCCATACACTCAGCCAATGTTCGTGATGCTGAAATGGAATGAAGTGACGAATGTTACCCCAGGAGGTGTCCAAAGAGCACCCTCCAGGGGTCAAAACCTCCGCCAGGCATCCACTGCCACCTCTTCCCAAGACAGCTGAGGGGCCCGGGACCACCAGGACCAGGGCAGAAGGTCAAGCATTGGACCTTCCAGGTGCCTTCTCCCCCAGGCTGGCATCTGCCCGGTGCCAGGTGCCAGTAGGAATGTGAGAAACAGTGTCCTGCTGCAGGTGTGTGATGATACCACAGAGCCATGGGCTGTCATGGCTGATGTCCATGGGCTTGAATCTGGGCTCCAGTGGCTCTGCAGACATTGCTTAATCTCACTCATCATCACATCCTTCATCTATAGAATGGGCTGACAGGCTGTCTGCCTTTTGAATGGTTGGGATCACTGATGGAAAAGTCGATATTGGAAGTGTACCGAAAAACTTAGGAGGGCTGGGCACGGTGGGTCACGCCTGTAATACCAGCACTTTACGAGGCTGAGGTGGGCAGATCACTTGAGGCCAGGAGTTCAAGACCAGCCTGGCCAATATGGCGAAACTCCATCTCTACTAAAAATACAAAAATTAGCTGTGCATTGTGGCACACGCCTGTAATCCCAGCTACTCAGGAGGCTGAGGCAGGAGAATCGCTTGAACCCAGGAGGTCGAGGTTGTAGTGAGCCGAGACTGAGCCACTGCATTCCAAACTGGATGACAGAGCAAGACTCGGTCTCAAAAAAAAAAAAAAAAAAAAAAAAAGCCGGGGAGGTGCTAAATGAATGTTACCTTCCATGTGCCTCTTCCCACAGACTCAGCAATCCAGGAGCAGAGGCAGCGACCCAGAATCACTAGGGGTGATTCTCTTTTTTTTTTGAGACGCAGCCTCGTTCTGTCACCCAGGCTGGAGTGCAGTGGCCGGATCTCGGCTCACTGCAAGCTCCGCCTCCCGGGTTCACACCATTCTCCTGCCTCAGCCTCCCGTGTAGCTGGGACTACAGGGGCCCGCCACTACGCCCGGCTAATTCTTCTGTATTTTTAGTAGAGACGGGGTTTCACCGTGTTAGCCAGGATGGCCTCGATTTCCTGACCTCATGATCCGCCCGCCTCGGCCTCCCAAAGTGCTGGGATTACAGGCGTGAGCTACCCCGCCAGGCCTAGGGGTGATTCTCATAAGAGATTTTCAGTATGCAGGGGGGATCTTGGGGGAGATATTTTCCCTCGAACCGAGGGAGGTCTTCTTGTGTCTTCAGGTGGTGTTTGTCCCAGGAGCAGGATGCACAGTGGCTCCTGTTTGGCAACCCTGTCTCTCCTCACCCTGGTGCCCTGGCAGTCCCTTCATATTTCTGTCCTTTGCATCTTCTCTGAATTCCTGAATTCCTACCTGCTGCCTTGGCAGCATGGCCTGAACACTGCACCCATTGGCGGGCATTTAGGGGGCAGAGGTGTTCCCTGGACTCTTAGGGAGCCCAGTCAGGCTCAGGGCACAGCCCTTGCAGGTGGATGGAGGCTCAGGAGGCACAAGGGTATTGCGGGCAGATGAGGTGGGGCTGCCCCTCCCCTGCCCTTGCTGAGAAGGAGACTCTGGTGGGGCAAAGGGTCCCAGTCCCCGGCAGGGCAGCCTAGTGGGTACCGTTTGGGAACAGGCAACTCATACCCTACTGCCGCCTGTGCATGGTTCAGCCTATAGAAGGCAGCCTTGGCTTGCAGCCCAGTCCCAGTTCCTTCCAGGTGTGACCACAAGACCTGAGTTATGTGACACAGAGCGTGACAACTTTCACGCAGGCCACCTCTTCCAGAATGGCTATGGGGCCTGGCAGGTCCCTGTGCCCCTTGGACAGCTAGACTTGTGACAATAAGGGACAGGGACAGGGCCTGGTGTGTGACCATCCCTCTGCCCATAGGAGGTTACCAGGTCTAGGCTGAGCTGGAGCCCCATAGCACGGGTTTCTAGAATAGTGCAGATGCTGGGCCTATCCTGGAGACTACACTTAAAATGAAAAAAGAACAAAAAATCTTTCTTAGGGTGTAACTCTTCACAGTTATTCCTAGTTCATAGGGGAGCAACCGTTGGCGACGTGTTCTGGAGGCTTCTTAAAGGAAACCTCTCACCCTCTCGGGTGTGGCACTTGGCTGCTGGGAACAGACAGTTTATCTTGCAGAGAAAACTGTTTTGCAAGAGGTTTCCCACCATTATGGTCTTAGGGAGGGTCCCTGCCAGCTTTTCTTAGTCACTTGGGCTTAGAGGGAAGGTGGTTTTCGTTTTTTTTTTCTCTGTTCTTTTTTTTCTTTTTTCTGAAGGCAAGAGCCATCTGGGGGCAGGGCACACATGGGTAATTACCCTGACTTAGGGAGACAAAAGGACTGCTGATCAGCAGTTCTCAGGGCCGCTGCAGGTGGCTGATGCTTTTGGTGGAATGTCACAAAGTACCCAAGCCGGGGGTGAGTCAGAAATCCTTAGGTCACTTGTGGTTTTCTTTCATGGTTTTGCTGTGACTATTAACTTGTTTTTACTTAACAAGAAAAACAGGTGTTTGGGTGTCTGTTTGAAACAGTGCTGCCCTGCTGTTAGCAACTCACTATAGTCATGAGGCTGTCCTGGCTTGGCGACACTGAATACCTACCTGGAATAAGGAGTGAACCCTAGAGGAAGCCGGAAGCCCGTCCCCTGAGAGGGATGGGGCATCCCTGAGCGCAAATACAGAACCTGGTTGTTGTGAATTTAAATCGAACTTGGAGTCAATCGACCAATTCATTAATCTGAATTGCTTACTTACTGCGCCAGCCCCCAGCACCCTCCTGGACACCTTTGGAGATGAACTTCCACCTTGGAAGGAGCGTGTGTGCTGGGACCGTGGCTTTGCTTTTATACATGTAAGCCAGGTGAGCCGGCAGCTCTCACCTGAGTTCTGTTGCTTTCTGGAGGGAAATAGAGGCAGTGCATTTGTCCACATGCTGCTGTGGGCTTTCTTTCCACCTGGCCAGGCAACCAGATGCTGCAGCTTTTTAAGTCTCACTAACGTCAATGTGTGCACTGCCCGTTACCAGCACCAAGACACTGACTGACAAGAATGTCTGCCTCCCCAGCTGCAGGTGCTGAAGGCTTCCCTCAAGTCCTCAGGCCTTAAAGGATGAGTTTCAGGCTTTTTGCAAAGAATATCAGAAATGAGAATCTGGCTCAAAGCAAGTCTGCGCAATTCTGCACAGGGATCGAAGGAAATGGAGGCGCCGGTTTGAGTCCTGGGCCTTGGGCCTGGACATGGCTGGGATCTGCCAGAAAAACAGACCAGGAGCTCTTTTATTTTCATTTTTGTTTTGAGACAGTTTCTTGCTCTGTCACCCAGGCTGGAGTGCAGCAGTACGAACGCACCAGCTCACCGCAGCCTTGACTTCCTGGGCTCAAGTGATTCTCCCACCCCAGCCTCCCAAGTAGCTGAGACTACAGGCATGTGCCGGCTAATTTTTCAATTGTTTGTAGAGATGGGATCACACTGTGTTGCCCAGGCTGATCTCTGACTCCTTGGCTCAAGTGATCCTCCTGCCTCGGCCTCCCAAAGTGCTGGGATTACAGGCATGAGCCACCACGCCCAGCCTGCTGTTTTTTTTTGTTTTCTTTTAAAAATTTTTTAAAAAGAAAATTGGGTGGAGAAAAACAGTGTTCAAAAAAAACCCAGGAGTTAAAAGTGACCTAAATGTCCTCCTTTTACCCTGTGCTTATTGTACTTGCATCACGACTTATGTCTGTGACCTGTAGACACAGGGCTCTGCAGGACTGGGGCTGTATTCTGCAGCTTGGAGCATAGGTGACTGGAATGCTGAATAGCGATTGCTCAGGGCATAGCCTTCCCCATCCCCTGCCACCAAACCAGACCCCAAGGTTGTGGGAATTCCTGGAAATCATGAGGTGCTTGAGCTCCGTCCTGTATGGCCGGGAGCTCCAAAGATTTGCTGCCTTGCTGTGCCACTGTGGCTGGCAGGGAAGAACCAGAGCAGCCGGTGAGTCAGACACTCCGGGTTACTGTCGCTGAAGTCATTTCTGAGGGAGATGGCCAGCACCTCGCTGCAACCAATTGCTCTCTAGGAGGCACCAGTCGCAAAGGTGGGAGAACGCAGTTGTTGCGGGTAGACTTTGCTCTGTATCTTGCTGTATCCGCTGTACCATGGACATGCCCAGATCCCAGCAGACAGTTCATCTGTTGGATTAATCTGTTTTATTCTTTTTGAAGAAGAGGCAGTCCAGGGTGGGAAGCCTGTCAGTGCATCACCCATCACTTCAGGAAACATTTTCGCCTCCTATTCCTTATGGATATCAGATGTGTCCGTGGGCCCTTGCCTGGGCCTCCCTGAGGTGTGGATTGCCTGTATGAAGGGAAGTTGAAACTGATGGCTTGTAGGTCCCCTCACAGTGGCTGCAGGTGACCCCATTCACCCGTGGTGAAGAGACAAAGGTGGCTTATTGCCTGGCTGGGGAAGCCCAGGGCTCAGGGCTCCTGGCACAGGGAAGGTGCTGGGAGCCCACAGGCTTCCAAGGGCCTGAGTGAGGATGGCTGGTGGATGTCTGCCCTGCTGGCCACGCTCATCACTCACCGAGGCAGAGTTGGCTCTGCTCAGCCTCTGAATGCCTAGGAGGCATTTGTTGTCTGTGCAGGGACAATGAGAATCCAGGATTAGAGGGGGACAAGGGTCCTAAAATCCACACAGGCCACTCCTAAGGTTTCTTGATTTCATTAGCATGAATTGAGTGCCTACTGTACACAGGGAACTGTGCCAGGTCCACAGGGATGTATCTGTGGCTGGTAGTGGATGAAATGAGGCATCGTCACAGGAGCTACTGTCAAGCTTCCTGGAGCCTGAAGGTTCTTAGGGAAGTGGAGATGGGGATGACAGGGGCATTCAGGAACTACCAATGGAAGAGAAGCATTTGCTCTTTTCTCCCTTTCTTTCTTTCTTTCTTTCTTTCTTTCTCTCTTTCTCTCTTTCTCTCTTTCTCTCTTTCTCTCTTTCTCTCTTTCTCTCTTTCTCTCTTTCTCTCTTTCTCTCTTTCTTTCTTTCTTTCCTTCTTTCTTTCTTTCTGTCTTTCTTTCTCTTCCTTCCTTCCTTCCTTCCTTCCTTCCTTCCTTCCTTCCTTCTGTCTTCTTCCTTTCTTCCTTTCCTTTCCTTTGTCTCTTTCTCTTGCTCTCTTTCTTTTCTTCTCTTTTCTCTTTTCTTTTCTTTTCTTTTCTTTTCAGACAGAGTCTCACTCTGTGGCCCAGGCTACAGTGCAGTGGTGTGATCATAGCTCCCTGCAGCCTCCGTCTCCCAGGTTCAAGCGATCCTCCCACCTCAGCCTCCCAAGTAGCTGGGACTACAGATGCGCACCACCACACCCGGTGAGTTTTTGTATTTTTTGTAGAGACAGGGTCTTGCCGTGTTGCCCAGGCTGGCCTCAAATTCCTGAGCTCAAGTGATTTGCTCACCTCAGCCTCCCAAAGTGTTGGGATTACAGGTGTGAGCACTGCTCCCTGCCAGCTTTTATATGTTTAAAATCCAGTCCTTGGTTTTTGTTTATCCATCTGGCTGTGGCTCCAGGAAGACAATCGCCCCAGCATGTCTCCCACTTACCTGCCCAGTCTGATCTTCCCATCTATCAGACTTGGGCAAAAAGTGTGGCGGGTTGGTGCCCCGAAGAGAGACCAGGAGGAGGGGAGACCTCACAGAGCAGTCTGGTGCCCCTCCTCCTCTGCTTACCGGCTTCCTTGGAAACCAGGACCATGCTTTACTGCCTGTGCTCCATTGTCCTCTCACTTCCTGGAGATGGACACTGAGTCCCTTTTTCTCTCTCCCAACATCGAATGACCCTGACCTTTCCTTCCTTCACAGTCTGCACTTCACCAGAACATGATCTCGCTCTGTGCGAGGATGCATGTGGTCCGGGGAGGGGGAGCCCGGCCTGGCCTGTCCTCCAAGTCTGCCTTCCGGAGAGAGCGAGAAGTCCGTGGGCTCAAGCTGAGCGCCTCTCCCCGCAGCCACTGGGAGTCCCCCAGCCGTGGACACGTGGGAAGGGTTCTTCATTCTTGGCGTCTCCCTTCCTTTGTGCTCACTCTCTGAGGAGAGAGGGAGCTGTGAAAACTGCTCTAACACAAGTGCCTGGGAGAGAAGGTGGACCGACCGCACCTTTCGCCTGGTGTGGGTGGGGCATTGTCTTGCCTTGCCCTCAGTTCACGTGGAGGGCATTTCCTCTCCCCTACCACGGAGGGGCAGTGTTGGGCTGAACACTTTGTTTTTCTCCACCTGGTTTTCTGACTTGCCCCCGGGGAGGAGCTGTGTCTTGTCTGACCAGCGAGACTGCTGAGGGCCTGATGCGTGTTGGCTCAACTCATGAGCATCCGTGGCCACCATGTTGCTGTCGTGAACTTTTTCCCCCTCTCTCTCCTCCTCTCTGTCTCTCTCACCTACCACGCATCTCACCACCAGGAAGAAGTGCCAGGGCACTTCTCTGTTTTCTTTCTGAGGGAAAAGGACATCTGTGGCAGAACCAGTCTCTTTTGACAGCCTATTTCTTGCCTGCTGTCTGCTGGACCTTTGGGCCGGGGGCATAACCTTCCAAACGGGACTTGGCAGACTGCATTCTCCCCCTTGGCAGTTCCAAGTCTGAGACTTGAGGGTGATGTTAGGAGCCTCCAGTTTGCCCTCTGGGACCAACCACGTTCTCGAATCCAGCTTTTGCACAGAGTGGTGGGCTTTGCAAGTCTGGGGCTCTCTAGTCCTCATATTCACCAAGTGTTTCTCTTACATGAGTTGTCAGATTTCAGGGAAATGTAAGTTTTCTTGAGCACCGGCTAATCACAAATACTCTTACAAGTGTCTCCACTCATTCATGAGTATCATCCATGTCCTTATTGCAGTCACATTTTACGAGTTGCCCTGATCTCATTGGCCAGTCTCTGCTCCATGGTGTCCAGGACCTCAGCTGGTGAGGCGCAAAGTGTCAGGTGAGGTGCAAAGGCTGAGGCCTGGAGTCCTCCAAGGCTGCCTTGCACTTGTGGCCCTTCATGCCGGTTATCAGCTGGGACTTCGGTTGAAGCAGTCTGCCAGCACACCCGCATGTGGCCTGAGTTTTCTCTCAGCACTGTAGCCCCAGGGCGGGAGTGGGTGTCAGATTTCTTTCTTTCTTTTTCTTTTTTTTTTTTTTTGAGATGGAGTCTTGCTCTGTCACCCAGGCTGGAGTGCAGTGGCGGAATCTTGGCTCACTGTAAACTCCACCTCACGCCGTTCTCCTGCCTCAGCCTCCTGAGTAGCTGGGACTACAGGCGCCCGCCAACAGGTCTGGCTAATTTTGGTTTTGTATTTTTTAGTAGAGGCGGGGTTTCACCATGTTAGCCAGGATGGTCTCGATCTCCTGACCTCATGATCTGCCCGCCTCGGCCTCCCAAAGTGCTGGGATGACAGGCCTGAACCACCGCGCCTGGCTGGGTGACAGATTTCTTACTTGGGGCTCAAGATTGCAACTATCAAGGAGGAGACTGCGTTTCATTTTATGACTCAACTGTGGAAGACATGCGAGACACTGGCTATATTCTTTTGGTTGCAAGCAAGTCCCAAACCTTTCCAGATTCAAGACATAGGGAATTAGACTGTAGCTCTTGGTGGAGGAACGTGAGTTTCTAGAAGAGCATGTGGGATGGGAGGTATTCTGAGGTTACCTTTGGAAACACAATCTGCCATAGACAGACAGGGAGAAGGAAACGATAATGCTTCCTCTTTCATCTGCCCAGTCTTATTGGTAGACACATGGTTGAGAAGGGCAAAGCCTAGGCCAGGTGCGGTGGCTCACACCTGTAATCCCAGCACTTTAGGAGGCTGAGGTGTGCAGATCACTTGAGGTCAGGAGTTCGAGACCAGCCTGGCCAACATGGTGAAACCCTGTCTCTACTGAAAAGATAAAAATTAGCCAGGCATCGTGGCGGGCACCTGTAATCCCAGCTACTTGGGAGGCTGAGGTGAGAGAATGGCTTGAACCCTGGAGGCAGAGGTTGCAGTGAGCCAAGATCACACCACTGCACTCCAGCCTGGGCAACAGAACAAGACTCCATCTCTAAATAAATAAATAAATAAATAAATAAATAAATAAAGCAAAACCTGGCAGGAAAGCTCCCATGAACAACCAGTAATGGAAACGGTTGCAGATTTCTCATGCATTTGACCAGGAAACACCTGCATGGAGGACAGGGCACCTCCACGTGGTTGGCCAGCTCCACGGGCTCTTCTGTACCTTTGAATCTGAGCTCTTGCATTATGCAGTGAAGCAGCTATTTCCTTGTCTTTTTGGGCCAAAAATACTACCACAAAGCGGGGATGATAGCTTTCTGTAAACGTGCTTTATGCAGTGCCTGGGACCTAGTACATGCTCAACAAACAAGAATATTATTATTCTTGTCTGGCTTTCTCATAATCATTAATGCATGCTCCGGGAGGAATAGTGTGTCCTTTCTCTCCTCCTCCTCCTCCTTCTTCCTTCTTTCTTCTTCTTCTTCTTCTTTTTTTTTTTTTTTTTTTTTTTTTGAGATGGAGTCTCGCTCTGTTGTCCAGGCTGGAGTGCAGTGGCATGATCTCTGCTCAGTGTAACCTCTGCCTCCCGGGTTCAAGTGATTCTCCTGTCTCAGCCTCCCGAATAGCTGGGATTATAGGCGCCCACCACCACACCCAGCTAACTTTTTTGTATTTTTGGTAGAGACGGGGTTTCACCATGTTGGTCAGGCTGGTCTCAAACTCCTGACCTCAGGTGCTCCACCCACCTTGGCCTCCCAAAGTGCTGGGATTACAGGCGTGAGCCACTGCACCCAGCCTCTCTTCTTTAGTCCAGAAGATGGACTGTGTGAAGAAAGTCTCCATCTAGCCACTGCCCTGAGGGTTTATAAAAGTTCACCTCACCCTTACCAGCTCGAGTTCCCAAGAGGTAAGGAACTCTGTGGTAATAATTTGAACATTACAGTATCTATTCAAATAGGTAGAAAACTGCCTTATTCTATTTATTATTATTATTTTTTAGATGGAGTCTTGCTGTGTCACCCAGGCTGGAGTGCAGTGGCACTATCTCAGCTCACTGAGACCTCTGACTCCCGAGTTAAAGCCTCCCAAGTAGCTGGGTCTACA
Organism: Theropithecus gelada; assembly: GCF_003255815.1. Classification (NCBI taxonomy): domain Eukaryota; kingdom Metazoa; phylum Chordata; class Mammalia; order Primates; family Cercopithecidae; genus Theropithecus; species Theropithecus gelada. The sequence goes on from NC_037681.1 coordinate 5,707,402, forward strand.
GGCACCATATTAGCCAGGATGGTCTTGATCTCCTGACCTCGTGATCCACCGCACCTGCCTCAGCCTCCCAAAGTGCTGGAATTACAGGTGTGAGCCACCTCACCCGGCCTAAACTGCCTTATTTTAAAGCTTTTAGATTGTTATGTGTTTTGGGCATCTAGTGCCTATTGAATGAATCTTATGTGTGGTGAACATAATTATTTCAAAACATCTGTGATCCAATAATTCTTTAATATTATCTCCTTGAACGTGCATGGTGGCTGTCTATCACTGTTCAGGTGGAAAAGAAAGTAAATTTCTTCTTTAAATAAGAAAGGATCACAGTAACGTTTGTTGTAGGGCTGTGTGTGTGTGTGTGTGTGTGTGTGTGTCTATCATGTTTTGATATTTAGATGCCTAGACTCAGAGCAGTAGCTCTGCTGGGGACGTAGTGAGTGACGGAATACCAGCAAATGGCCACATGTGGGTGTGCGTTCTCCACGTATGGATCAGAGACCCGGCGCACACGGAGGTTCTGCCAGCTCACACACCAGCATCCGGCAAGCAGATGGTCCTGGCAATATTCGCAGCCATTGAAAATCATGTTTTCCAAGAATATTTAATGACAGAGAGAAATATGATCTAATGTGAAGTGAATTGCATCAAGACTCTGAACTGTGTACCCAGGATGGCCTGATGACTCAGCTATAATAACCACAGGCAGGAAGTGGAGCCAACCAAACCCTGCTGACTTATTACCATGGAGGGGGAGAAGGGAGGGAAGCTCCTATAGAAGGTGCCGAGTCCTGGGAAGGTCAGTTAACGCCTGACTGACAGGGTCAGAGGAGGGGGAGGAGCCAGCCAGGCAAGCAAAGGGGCGAGGCTGCTGGGAACAGGACAGGGCAGCACCCGTGCAAAGGTCATCATGTGGACCATTTTCCCAGGAGCCAACTCCAAACTGTCCTACCCTTTTCACTAAAGAGTGTTGGCTGCCGAGCTCTTGTTTGGCAGTTCCTTGAGGGTCGGTCCCTTAAAGTCACCTCTACATGGTCTTTAAATTTTAATTTTACAGTACCATTTGAAAGGCAACTTGAAAGTGGTCTAGTCCCGTAACTAGAGGTCCGCTGAAATGAATCTATGTGGCTTCAAAAATAAATTGCAAATGCATCTTTCAGTTGTCAACCCTAATAGTTATCAATAACTTGCTTTGGGAAAGATCTTCCATCTCTGTGTACTTAATATGGTTAGACTCTGTTAATACAGATCTATGTGGCCTTTGCAAAGAGTGGTGTTTATCTATTTGTAACTACTGGTTCAGATAGAACTGAAAAGGAGGGAAAGTGGTTTGTCTTAAGACCGTGAGGAGATGGAAAAGAACAGCTTCTGGTTCTGAAGTGACCGTTTTCCATGTGCCATTTTCCCAGCCCCGCTGCCCCGTGACCTCTCCCAGGATCACCTAACGAAAGAAAGAGGAGCTCAGACTTCCCTTCAGGGGCCTGACACCCTGGGGGCCTGGCTGCCACAGGAGTTTCTTGGCATTCAGGCTGAGGACAACCTAATTCTTGCACCTCAGAGGCCCTGTCTCACTTCCTGCAACAGTTACTGATAGGCATCACGGGGTTAAATTGGTGTGTGTCTAAGTTCCTTCCAAGGGAAAAGTTATATACATCCTTGTTAAGAGGAAAAGGGAAAAAAAAAGGCTTGTTTTTCTTCAGGAGGTATACATGTTTATTGTTGAAAATGTGTACATTGACTCTCTGCTGTGTATCTTCCTGTTTTTTAAAATTTTTATTTTGAAATAATTATAGACTCACATGAAGTTGTAAACATAGTACAGACAGGTCCTGGGCACCCTCCACCCAGGTTCCCTCATTGGTTATATCTTACGTAATTGGAGTACAGTACCCAAACCAGGAAGCTGGCATTGGTATATTGTGTGTATATAGTTTTATGACATTTTATTACACGAGGAGAGCCCCGAAACCACTACCGCAATCAGGACACAGAACTGTTTCATCACCACAAAGGGACCCTGTGCTTCCCCTCTGCAGTCACACCCCCTCCGCCCCCATCATCCCCCACCCCCGGTAACCACTAATCTCTTCTCTATGTCTATATGTTATGTAAATGGAATCACACAATATATGACCTTTTGAGGCTGGATTTTATTTTATTTATTTATTTATTTATTTAAGACAGAGTCTGGCTCTGTTGCCCAGGTTGGAGTGCAGTGGCGTGATCTCGGCTCACTGCAACCTCTGCCTCCTGGGTTAAAGCAATTCTCTTCCTCAGCCTCCCAAGTAGCTGGGATTACAGGCATGTGCCACCACTCCTGGCTAATTTTTGTATAGTTTTTTCAGTAGAGACGGGGTTTCACCATGTTGGCCAGGCTGATCTCAAACTCCTGGCCTCAAGTGATCTGCCTGCCTTGGCCTCCCAAAGTGCTTGAATTACAGGTGTGAGCCACCATGCCCAGCTGGAGACTGGGTTTTTTGTTTTTTGTTTTTTCACTCAGCAGGATTCCCTAGAGGCCCATCCAAGTTGTGGCATATATCAATAGTCCATTCTTTTTTTGTTGCTGAGTAGTGCTCCATGGTAGTCATTAATTTTATGTGCCAACTTGGCTGGGTCATGGTACCCAGTTATTTGATCATGCATTATTCTGGATGTTTCTGTGAAAATATATATATATATATTTTTTTGAGACAGTCTCGCTCTGTGGCCCAGGCTGGAGTGTAGTGGCACAATCTCGGCTCACTGCATTCCATTCTCCCGGGTTCACGCCATTCTCCTGCCTCAGCCTCCCAAGGTAGCTGGGACTACAGGCTCCAACCACCACGTCTGGCTAATTTTTTGTGTTTTTAGTAGAGATGGGGTTTTACCCTGTGAGCCAGGATGGTCTCGATCTCCTGACCTTGTGATCTGCCCGCCCTGGCTTCCCAAAGTGCTGGGATTACAGGTGTGAACCACCGTGCCCGTCCTCTGTGAAAGTATTTTTAAGATGAGATTAACATTTACATCGGTAGACTTTGAGTAAAGCAGATTATTCTCTATAATGTGGCTGGGCCTCATCCAAACATTTGAAGGCCTTAATAGAAAAAAAGACTGATGTTACCCAAGGAAGAGGGAATTCTGCCAACTGACTGCTTTGAGACTGGAGCTGCAACCTCAACTCATTCCCGCCTGGCAGCCTACCCTGCAGATTTTGGGTTTGCCAGCCTCCATAATCATGTGGGCCAATTCTTAAAATAAATCTCTCTCTCTCTTTACACACACACACACACGCACGCACGCACATGCACGCACATGCACACCCTATTGGTTCTGTTTCTCCGGAGAACCCTGACTAATACATCTATGGCATGGAGGTACTACAGTTTGCTCAACTGTTCACTCACTGAAGGATATTTTGGTTGTCTCCAGTTTTTGGCTATTATAAACAAAGTAACAATGAATATTTGTATAAAGGTTTTTGTGCAGATGTAAGTTTTTATTTCTCTGGGATAAATACCCAGAATTGCAGTTACTGGGTTATAAGGTAAGGGTATGTTTAGCTTTTCCAGAAACTGCCAAACTATTCCCCAGAGTGGCTGTAGATTTTTACATTCCTACCAGCAATGTGGGAGACATCCAGCTTCTCCACATCTGTATCAGCATTTGCCATTGTTGCTACTTTTATTTTAGAGGTTCTAATAGGTGCGTCGTGATATATCATCATTGGTTTTAATGTGAATTTCCCTGATGGCTTGTGTGTTAGTTAGTTTGCATTGCTATATTTGTAAAGAAAAGAGGTTTATTTTGGCTCATGGTTCTCTGCAGGCTGTACAGGAAGTATGGTGCGGCATTTTCTTCTGGTGAGGCTTTAGGAAGCTTTTAGCCATGGCAGAAAGTGAAAAGGGAGTTAGTGGGTCACATGGCAAGAGAGGAAGCAAGAGAGATGCCAGCCTCTTTTAAACAACCAGCTCTTGTGTGAACTCACAAAACAAGAACTCACCCATCACCCAGCCATTTATGAGGGATCCGCCCCCATGACCCAAACACCTCCCAGCAGGCCCTACCTCCACGAGGAATTGCCTTTCAACATGAGATTTCGAGGGAACAAATATCTAAACCCTATCAGCATGTGATGTGGAACGTGTTTTCGCGTGCTTATTCGGAATGTGTAAATTGTCCTGCAGTAAAATTTCTCTTCAACTCTTTGCCTGTTTTCTAATTGAATTTTTATCCTGTTTTTCAAGAGTTAAAAAATGTATTTTAGATATAAGCTTTTTGTCACAAATATGGTTTGCAAATTATTTCTCCAAGTCTGTGATAGGAGGAAGTTTTAAATGTTCCCCAAGATTCTTATCCCCTATTCAATCAAACACGAACCTACTGCTGTGAGGGATTTTCAGATGCAATTAAAGTTACTAAGCAGCTGACTTCAAAATAGGAAGATTTTCCTGAATTACCTGAATGAGGAAAACAGAAGAGATGAGGCAGAAGAGGAGGTCAGAGTGATTCCAAGTGTGAGAAAGGACTCAACCCACCACTGATGACTTCAAGATGGAGGAAGTGAGGCAGGAACCAAGGAATGCAGGAAGAGCCTAGAAGCTCAGAATAAACCTGGGCTGCCAGCCAGTAGGAAAATGGGAACCTCAATCTATAACTGCATGGAACTGAACTCTGCCAACAACCAGAATGAGCCTGAAAGCGTATTAATCACCAGAGCCTCCAGAAAGGCACACAACCTTCCTGCTATGGGAGATTAGGAACAAAGAAACCAGTTGAGCCTGCCAGATTTCTGACCTACAGAAATGTGAGATAATAAATGGGTGTTTCAAGCTGCCAAACTTGTGGCAATTTGTTATGGAAGCAACAGAGCACTAATACATAGACTGTGGTTTGTCTTTTCATCTTTTTACCAAGGTCTTTGACAGAGCAATAGCTTTAACTTTGATAAAGTCAAATTTGTCATTTATTTCCCTTTATGGGTTATGCTTTGGTGTCAAGTTTAAGGACTGTTTACCAAGCCCTGTGTTCTGAAGATCTCCCCCTAGGTATTCTTCTAAAGGTTTCGTAATTTACATTTTATTTATTTATTTTATTATTTATGTATCTATTTTTTTGAGATGGAGTCTCGCTCTGTTACCCAGGTTGGAGTGCAGTGGCATGATCTCGGCTCACTGCAACCTCTGGCTCTCGGGTTCAAGCAATTCTCCTGCCTCAGCCTCCTGAGTAGAGTAGCTGGGACTACAGGTGCACACCATCACACCTGGCTAATTTTTGTATTTTTAGTAGAGATGGGGTGTTGCCATATTGGCCAGGCTGGTCTCGAACTCCTGACTTCAGGGGATCCACCTGCCTCAGCCTCCCAAAGTGCTGGGATTACAGGCATGAGCCACCATGCCTGGCCCATAGTTTACATTTTATGTTCAAATATATGATCTCTTTTTGAGTTAATTTTTGTGTAAGAAGTGAGGTGTAAGTCAAAATTTTTCCTTCCTTCCTTCTTTCCTTCTTTCCTTCCTTCCTTCCTTCCTTCCTTCCTTCCTTCCTTCCTTCCTTCCTTTCTTCCTTCCTTTTGCCATTGAACATCCACTTACTCCAGCATCATTTGTTGAAAAGACTACTCTTCTTCCACAGAATTGCTTTTGAACCATTGTCAAAAATCAGTTGGCTTTCTCTTCTGTTTCATTGGTCTGTGCATTTATTTTCCTGCCAATGCCACACAGTCTTCATTACTGAACTATATAATAACTCTTAAAATTGGGCCAAGGGACTCCTCCCATTTTATTTTTTGAAATGGTTTTAGCTATTCTGGTTTATTTGATTTTCCATATAAGTCTTAGAATAACTTTATTTATATTTAAAAATATCTTTGTAGGATTTCAATAGAAATTATTTAAACCTATATATCTATCTGGGAGAACTGGCAACTTTACTATGTTGTTCATTACAATTCATGAACATAGTATATCTATTTGTTTAGTTCTTTGATTTCTTTCATCACCATTTTTTGGATCTAGGAGTTTTAACTTTTTCGTAGATTTCATAGAGTTTTCCATGGACATCATCATGTCATCTGCAAAGAGCAACACTTTACTTTTTTCCTTTCTGATCTGTACGCCTTTTCCTTTTATTTACTTTTTTTTGCCTTATGGTGCTACTAAAACTTCCAGTACTAAGTTGATAATAGCATGACAGCAGACATCCTTTCCTTGTTCTTGATCTTAGGTGGAAAATGTTCACTTTCTTCAAGTTTGGTGTTAGCCATAGTTTTTGCAGATGTTGTTTATCAAGTTGAGGATATTCTCACCTATTCCTAGTTTTCTGAGAGATTTTGTCATGAATGGGTATTGAATTCTGTCAAATGTTTTTCTCCCCATCAGTTGATATGATCATGTGATTTGTGTTCTTTCTCCTGTTGATGGTGGACTACATTGATTGACTCTCAAGTACTGCACCAACCTTGCATCCCTGAAATAAACCCCACTTGGTCATGTGGTATAATTCTTTTTATATATAACTAAATTTTATTTATTAATATTTTGTTAAAAATCTTAGCATCTGTATTTATGAAAGATATTGGTTTCTAAGTTTTTCTTTGTACTGTGTTTGGTTTTCTATCAGGTGATACTAGATTCATAAAATAAATTGAGAAGTATTCCGTTCTTTTATTTTCTGGAAGAAATTGCATAAAATTGGTGTTTTAAACATATTTGTTAGTATTTGCTTCTGTGAAACCATCTAGGCCTGGAGATTTTTTTTAGAGAGTTTTAAAATTCTTAGTTATTTATGAGTTTCAGGGCTATTGATAGTCTCTGTTTCATCTTGGTGAGTTGTGGTAGTTTCTACTTCTCAAGAAATTGGGTTATTTCACTGAAGTTGTCAAATTTATGCATGTGGTGGTGTTTGCAGTATTTCCTTATTATCTATGCAGTGTTTACAACAGCTATGGCTTTATCTCTGATTTCATTTGTGATGCTGGTAATTTGTGTTCTCCCTTTCTTTTTTCTTGCCAGGCTTGCTAGAGATTTGTCAATTTCATTGATCTTTTCAAAGAAGCAGCTTTTGGTTTCACTGATTTTCTGTATTAATTTTTCTGTTTTCAGTTTTATCGATTTTTGCTTTGTTCTGATTTCTGGTGTTCTTCCTCCGCCCTCCAGCAGGAGAAGCGTGCCCTGGGCTTAGGAGAAGTGAGTGGGGTGAGGAAGCTATCTCCACTGATGGGAGTGGATGAAAGTGGTGGCCAACAGCCTGAGTAGCTGAGAGGGGGCGCTAGAGTAGGTGTTGTTGATTCACTCTCTTTCTGACTCCAGGTTGCACTGCAGAAGGAGCTGAAGGCGGTGAGGAGGCAGCCCCCACCAGCACTTCCTGACCTCTCTTTAAGGGGACTCTGGCTCTGGCAGGGCTTTGGGTGCTTGAAGGGTACTCTCTAGTTTAAACCTCACAAGCCCTGTCAGGAAGAAATGGGTGAGGAAGCTGAGACTCCCTAAGCCTCTATGTGGGGAGTATGTCCCTCCTTCCCTGCAGATCCTGAGAATTCTGAACTCTTCACTTGTACTTAAGGAAAGTGAATCCTTAAGCGCTTAAGGAAAGAACCCTCAGGAGGATTCTTTCTGAAAACGTTTGCACTGGGCATCCTAGTCTCCTCCCTGGGTCCAAGAGGACTTTCTTGGGTGTGGAGGTGAGGTGGACTGGGTGAGGTGGTGTCCAGTCTGCCCTCCTGCCCTGAAATGGCCTGAGTTGTGTCTGTGCTTTAGTTACCCCAGGTTGTCATGGGGCAGCCAGGGGCAAGAAGAGTGAGTGGGGCCTGGTGGCACAGCAGGGCCTCCATTTAACAGGAGAACCCAGGCTGCTCTCCACATGTAAATATAGGAGGGGAAAGTTTCCCAGGCCTTTTGGAGTTTAGACAGCTCTTATAAAATGGCATTTTGATGAGCTGAGCATAAACGAATTGGAAACATTCAGATAACATTTCCCTGGGGTGTATAAACCGAGGACAAAAGTGCTTGGCAAAGAGTTTGAGGGACTGGGCCAAGAGTTTGAAAAATGATTTGAGATGTTGTGATGAACCCAAACTACCACCAGCTTCTCCTGGCCCAACTGCTTCAGAGAGCCTGGGAGAGGGGGCCTCAGGCAGGAGAGGAGGGATGCTTTCTTTCCCTGGAAACAGAGAGAGCCGCTTTGAAACCATGCTCACCTACATGTAGCTTCCTACCTGGGCTGTGTTTGCTGCTAGCGACCATCCATCCATCTATCCATTCATTTGTCCATCTGTCCATCCATCCAACCATCCATCCATCCAGCCAGCCAGCCAGCCAGCTAGCCATCCATTCGTCCATCCATCTATCCAACTATTCACTGTTTGTCCATCCATCTACCATTTATCCGTCCCTTCATCGGTCTGTCCATTCAACCATCCATTCATCCAACCAACACTTGTTAAACACCTACTGTGTGGATGACTCTGGGAAGACAGAAGGTAACAAGACTCAGCCCTTTCTCTTGCAGAGCTCAGTGTCATGGTGGGAGAATCTTATAAATGAAGATTTGAGGACAGGCAAGTGCTGCAGAATCCCAGGGAGGAGTCACATACCTGTGAAGCTATGAGGGTGACAAGCTTGCCAAATCTTCCAGTGTTACCCCGGCAGGGTGTTAGGATGCCTCTAAGTTGGACCAGGGACCCCCAAGATGAGATGTTATTTGGGATGGAAGGTAAAGGAAGGGGTTCACCTTGCCCCTGAGCTCAGAGCTGCACCAAACCGACTGTAAGACAGTGGAATTTAGACATCACAGCAATGGGATGGTCATCATTGGTAAGGGAGAGACCTCTTTCTCTTAACATTGACCCCGGGACCACTGCTTTACCCCATGCAGCTCCTAACCCAATCCTATGGGGAAGATACTGCTGTTCTCTCAGGAAGTGAAAGCTAAGGGTGAGGACTCAGTTCGGGACCACCTGGCTGGCAAGTGGAGAACGGAGACTTGAATCTGGGCCCATTGACTCCTGTACTGGGCAATGGGGCTTCTCCCCAGCAGGTGAGAGAAGAACTAGGGGTATACTGGTTGCTGCCAAATCCAGGCTCTGTCATTGGGCTATGGGTGTAGTGTTTGACCTTAGCCAGGTAGGGAAGTTGCTGAGAATGGCAAGGATGTAAGCTGCAAGGATATGCAGGCCCAGGGAGGTCTCTTGTTGAGCCTAGGTCCTTCTTGGTGCAGGAGACAGAATCTTGGAATAGATTTGGAGGTCATATGACCTGATTGCTGATTACACAAATCATTCTGTCCCAAAAGGCGACTTTTATATCATGGGCTTTTTTTTGCTCTTAGATGCAATTATGCTCTGTGTCAGTGGTATATATTTAAGTGTTGGAGAACCTAGGATGAATATTTCAGTCTTCTTTTCCTCACTTAGATCTCTAAGTCACTACCCCAAGAAGCCCCTTGACAATGTGCCCTGCTGGTGAGAGGATTGTCTGAACGATGTCTGCACACTGACTTGCTCCTAAACATGGAATCACTGTCACTGACAAATGCAGGCTGGAGCTGGGGTGTGGTGCTGGCAACTGAAATACCTGGAAAGCAATGCTGTTTGTAATCAGATTGTCCAGTCTGGAAAACGGCTCTTAGAAAAGTTCCAAACAAATCGAAATACAGACTTCTCTTGATGGGTACAATGGTTGCATTCCTGGGAAATTCAGTGCATTTTAAGCCATGTAAAAAACACCCCATACAATGTTTATATATAAAATGGAATTAGGTTCCAGGCTCGGGTAATTAATAGATTTTTACCCAAGTGGATGTCAACAAGGATGTTTGAAAATCATCTGGGATGTGGGATGATTCTTTGTTGTGAGGGATTGTTCTGGAGTTCTTACTGCATCTGCCAAATTCTGTCAGTGTCCCTTCCCTGGCATGGTGATGACAGAAAAGACCCTACTGATTTTCCAAGTTTCTCTGAGGGGGCCTCTCCGACCCCTTCCCCGAGAAAGCCCACTTGCATGAATGAAACATTTTGTAGAGCATCAGAAAGCAGACTGTAACTGCCATGGTCTCTGTTTGCTAAAGAGGTGTTTCTCTCTTTCCCACTGAGAACACCTGACCATTGTAGAAGTCCAGAAACTTCTGAGGGTCATCCAAAATTAGCCCTCTGAAACACAACATGTTACAATGGTTTTTCTGGACAGGTGATTTTTTCCCCTATGTGGCTTGAAATGACCAAAACAACCACCATTAAAAATATTCTCTAAAAAATTAATGGGTTCTTTAGAAGGCCCTCTGGTCTTAACCATAGCAACGGCACTGGGAGCATCATTTGCATACACATTGCCAATTACTAAATATGGGGGTGTGAAGTATCACATGCTTTACAAGGAGCCCCAATTACCATGGGGACTAAAGGCAAAATTCTGTCTTCCGCACCCTTTGTCCACTGTCTCTGGTCATCAAGCTCCTGGGCACAGCTTCTGGTGGGACATGCCCCCACTGGATTGCCAGGGGCTTGAGCCACGGTGTGGGAAATCACTCAGGCTCCTTTGCTGGGTGGCAGAACTTGGAGGCTCTTGGATCCATAGCTGGGACCTGAGTGTGATGTGGTCAGGAGGGCCTGTCCTCAGCCAGGCTGGGATGTCCAGCTGTTGCTGGTATCCCCAGCTGGGGCTTGGAGTGAAGCTGGGAGGCATACAGCACTTACTGTCCCAAACTCAGTTCCATCCATGATAGGAGCCCCAGGGAAGAATCCAAACCGGCCCATGTCAGGAAGTTTGTTCGTAAAATGAAAGTTCAGAGCTGCTCCTTATGCACACAGCATGGTGATAGGAACCCTGGAGAATAAGAAAGAACTTGAAAGCTTGTTCCTCATGTTGGGAGGGGGGAACAAAACAAAACAAAAAACAAGCAAACAAAAAACAAACCTTAAAGTAACCAACAGTTTCTTGTTGTGACTCCATCAGCGGCGACCGTGCTTTGGAAGTTCGCTCACTAGTTAGTAGCAGCTGCGTATGCTCGGGGCCAGGCAGGGTTCAGAGCACGTCACAGACACAGGCAGCACACAGTGCAGGTCTGCTCCATTTCCCATGCAGAACAGGACGTGAGAGTTTGGACAGGGAGGAATACCGGCTCCCCTCCCCAAAAACTGCATCCCGATCTATCACTTCCCGAGATGTGACAGCCAGAGTTCTTATGATGAGAGTTTCCGTGGCAAAGGTGGTGCCTTGAGTCCCCCAACTGTTCAGTTTTCTAATTCTTTCAATCCTCTGATGCTTCGAACCCTCCCCACTGCCCTATGACGGAGATGCTGTTAAGGCCCTTTCATGAAACTGAGGACCAATAAGTGAACCTTTTGGTCACTTTAAGGTCATGTGACTTGTTCACAGTCACACGACTGTGAGTAAAAGGGACTAGAATGCAGGCTGCCCAGCCTCAAAGCCTGCAGCAGAGCTGGTGTTCTGACAGATGACAAACTGAGCAGCCAGGCTGTGGGACTTCTTGGCCCAGGGAGGCCCCTCACCAGCATGACAGGTTTGGGTTCTGTTAGGGAAGCCCCATCTCCTTGCAGGGTGAGAGAATAGGAAACCGGAGGGCCGACACAGGCCCCGCAGCGCTGCGGGTGTGGGGGCGAGCCTGGAGACTTCGAGATCGGTCTGTGCTCACCCTGAGAACTGAGTCCACACACACCCCCGCCCCCTGATTATCTGTCAGAAAATGTGCTGTTAGAGAGAGGGCTCCAGGGCGCCTCAGATCGTGTCCTGCCGTCTCAGAATGCTTTGAGAACATGGGAGGCCAAAAGGAGGGTTTTGGAGCCCTTGAGGCCACCCTCACATTCAATGATGGGCAGTGCTCCCTGGACAGTCTATACTTCCTAGAGTGGCAACTGGCACCTCCCGCTCCTCGTGGCTGGCTGGAGAGTGTGACCAGTCCTGGCCAATTCGCTGTGAGCTGAAGTGACACCGTTGAGTGCTGATCTGAGATCCCGGAGAGTGTTCCTCTATCAGTCAGTGTCCCTGAGTGACCCCAGTGAGCACCGGAAGTTGGGGCTGCAGTTGAAAACCAAGGCCCTCCTAGCCCTGGGCAGTGGTGGCCACCTGGCAGAGAAAGCCAAACCAAGAAAATTAGGTGCCCAAGGAAAAATATCCGTCAGAGAGCTTTAGCACTATGCCAAAACTGTCACATGGCTGGAAAGTGGGGAGGCAGGATTTGAACCCAGGACTGCTTCCAGAGTGCAGGCATCCTGCCTCCCAATAATGTACCTCTGGTTCCTGACACAGAAAGCTGTGGAGTAATGATGACAGGCCCAAGGGGTCAGTGACAGAGGCTGCTTCCCAGAGTACCCAGTTCTTTGGACACATGGTGGGTCCTAGAATTCACTGGGGGCGGAAGATGTCCTGGAAAGAGGAGCTGAATACCAGCCTCAGATGACTTGGAAAGCTGGCAAGGTGGCCTTGCCATACTCTCCTTTCTCTCTCTGCCCTGTACTGGGCACTGATTCCATGCCAGCTGCCTCACCTATGACCCTGTGAGGGCAGTGCTTATTATGCTGGGTCACAGAGAAGGTCCCTAAACAGCCCACTGGCCACTGGGTCAGCTCTGTACTCGCCTCACCTCAGTCACCAGCTTCAGGCTTGCAACACAGGACATGGGAACGATTTTAGGGAACTATCGCCTAAGTTAAGAGAGTCCTCTAGCTTGGCTAGATGTCTTAGTTTAGGCCACAGAAATACCACAGACTGGGTAAGTTACAGGTAATAGAAGTTTATTTCTCACAGTCCTGGAGACTGGAAAGTCCAAGATCAAGGTGTCAGCAGGTTCAGTGTCTGGTGAAAGCCTCTTCCTCAGAGATGGCGGCATCTTGGTGTCCTTACAGGGTAGAGGGGCAGAAGAGGGGTGACAGCTGTCTGAGGCCTCGTTTAGAAGGGCATAATCCCATTCATTAGAGTGGAGCCCTCCTGGCCTGATCATTTCCCAAGGACCCCACTTCTTAATACCATCACCTTGCGGATCAGGTTCCAACATATGAATTGTGAAGGGACACATGCATTTAAACCATAACACTAGATATAGGATGGACCTAATCCATTACCAAGGCTTGGCCTGGGCAGGGGTGAATGTGAGTTGTGTGGAGGAGGGGGTGACATGCTGTTTAATCTTCACCGCATCTTCAGTGCATTTTCCAGAGAAAAATGACTTATTTCTGGTCCTTGGGCATGTGGTTGACACCAATGCTCCTCAAACCTGAAAGTGCACAGGCATGCATGTTTATAGCGGCACAATTCACGGTTGCAAAAACGTGGAACCAACCCAAGTGCCCATCAATCAATGAGTGGATAGAGAAACTGTGGTATATGTATATATACAGTGGAATACTACTCAGCCATAAAATGAATGAATTAATGGCATTTGCAACAACCTGGATGACATTGGAGACTATTATTCCAAGCAAAGTAATTCAGGTATGGAAAACCAAACATCATATGTTCTCACTCATAAGTGGGAGCTAAACTATGAGGATGCAAAGGCATAAGAATGACACAATGGACTTTAGGGACTCAAGGGGAAAGGTTGGGAAGGGAGTGAGGGATAAAAGACTACAAATTGGGTGCAGTGTACACTGCTTGGGTGATGGGTGCACTAAAATCTCACAAATCACCGCTAATGAACTTACTCATGTAACCAAACACCACCTGTTCCCCAATAACCTATGGAAATAAAAAATTAAGAACCCCCCCAAAACCCTTGAAAGTGCATATGAATGATCAGGAATCTTGTTGACAGGCAGATTCTGGAACAGCAGGTCTGGAATGGGGCCTGAATTCTCTGGAGGTGCCCTGCTATTCTGATGATAGCAATAACTGATAAGATACTTTAATATCAGGCCCTGTGCAAACAGGTTTCAGAGTAGGCTAGATCTTATTTGGTCTCTGAAATTTTGCCAATTTGGCCACAGAATAGATTGTCAGCTCCAAAATAAGTTTCATTTTCTAGCATATTGAAATAATTAGAAGAAAGGGAACCTTTCCTGGTCTTTTGGAATAAAGAAGACAATGAGACCTGTGAACCAAGGCTAAACACTATGGTAGGTGGAATTCTAAGATGGTGCCCAAGATGCCTGCCACCCTGGCTTAGACACAGCTTCTCCCAGCTGTTCAGTCAAACATGGATTGAGGGATTTTGCAGATGTAGTTAAGGTCCCAAATAAGTTGATTGTAAGGAAAAGAGACTATCCTGGGTGAGCCTGACCTAATTGGGTGAGCCCTTAGAAAGGCCTGGGCTCTTGTTGGTGCAAGATATTTGGACCATAAAAGGGGTGGATTTGAGGGAGATTCTCAATTGCTGGGGTAGAAGAAATGGCAGGGAATATGGATGGCTGCCAACAAGGAGCGTTCAGTTTCCTTGTGGTCCTGTAGGGACTTCCGTCCTACAATTCATTCATCCAACAACTTAAATGAGTTTGGAAGAATCTTCCCTTGGGCCTCTAGAAAAAACAACACTGCTCATCTGATGCTTTGAGTTCAGTCTCATGAGACCCTGACAGGAGAATTCAGGCACACCACACCCAGACTTCTGGCCTAATAAACTGTACGTAACAAACGGGTGATGTGTGAAGTTAAGTTTGTGATAATTTGATAGGCACCAACATAAAATGAATACAGTCACAAGAGGGGAACTTTGCAGCCTTAGCAGCACTGGTGGAGGTGCAGCCCTGTGCACGTGGGTTAGCAGGATTCATCTTTTATATTGACATGGTGGGTCGGAATTGTCACAGATAGGGTACTTGGAACCCGAAAGGCATAGGTTTTGTATCTAAAATTCGGTTTCTTCCATTTTTCTTGTAGAAAAAAAGACTGTGTGTTAAGGGAAGAACTATTATTTCCTTAAAACAATTGTGCCTGGTAAAGACAATGGTAGTGTTTTAAGTATGATATTTATGTTTTTCTGGCCAGCTCAGTAGGAAAATTATGGTTTGAAAATATTTGGCTAAACACTTAAGCTCACCAAGGGAGGTGAGGGTGGGGAGTGGGGTAGGAGCTTGGAAGCGGGGTCTGAATGGTGTCATACGTTGCATGTTGGGAGTGGGGTAGGAGCACTGAAGCGGCGTCTGAATGGTGTCATTTGTTGCATGTTTACTTTCCTTTTGGTTACATGTTATTTCTGTTGCTAAAGATCTCAGTTGCTTAGCTAAGAGGTGTATGATATTCAGCTTTATTGCCTAGACAGGTTGGAGGTAGCCCTTCTTAGAAGAGTTCTGAAGAAAGACTCCTCAGGGGCACATTCCATTCCTCTGTGCTCCCCAACTCTAGCCACTAGGGGACTCCCACCTGGATGAGATCGGCCTTTATTTTATTTATTTATTTAGTTTTTGAGACGGAGTCTCACTCTGCTGCCCAGGCAGGAGTGCAATGGCATGATCTTGGCTCACTGCAACCTCCGTCTCCCAGGTTCAAGTAATTCTCATGCCTCAGCCTCCCAAATAGCTTGGACTACAGACGCGCACCATCACACCCAGCTAATCTTTGTATTTTTAGTAGAAGCAGGGTTTCTCCTTGTTGGCCAGGCTGGTCTCGAACTCATGACCTCAAGTGATCTGCCCACCTCGGCCTCCCAAAGTGCTGGGATTACAGGCATAAGCCACTGCACCCAGCTGAGAACGGACTTTAAAGACTCTGAAGAGATCTCAGTGATGGTACTTTCCATGGATGATCTTGTAAACCTGCAAGGCTTAACCTCATTTTCTTTTTTTTTTTTTTTTTTTTTTTTTGAGACGGAGTCTCGCTCTGTAGCCCAGGCTGGAGTGCAGTGGCCGGATCTCAGCTCACTGCAAGCTCCGCCTCCCGGGTTTACGCCATTCTCCTGCCTCAGCCTTCCCGAGTAGCTGGGACTACAAGCGCCCGCCACCGCGCCCGGCTAGTTTTTTGTATTTTTTAGTAGAGACGGGGTTTCACCATGTTAGCCAGGATGGTCTCGATCTCCTGACCTCGTGATCCGCCCGTCTCGGCCTCCCAAAGTGCTGGGATTACAGGCTTGAGCCACCGCGCCCGGCCAACCTCATTTTCAAATAACCCAACATCATTCATTATTATTATTATGCCATAATTATTATGACGAACTTAGTATTTTAACAGGGGAACAGATCTCTGACTTCTGCGAGAATTCATGTCTTATTCTCCAATCTTGAGTTGAAGCTTTTCAACAGAACTAGCTAAATTTGTAGGCACAGTTCACCTCAAGTTGTTTGTAACTTCATCTTTCCTCGCTCTTGCCTATTAGATGGGTTAATGCCTGGACCTAACTTTAGAGTGGATTTAATGGGGCAATTTAAGTGACCCAAGTCACGTTCTTGACTTGTATGTCCTTGAGGGGTCTAGACTTTAACACATTGGTAGGTTAGGGGGTAGTTGGGGTGAGCAGACATGTCTAAGCTGGAGCATATATTCCCATTGGAGGTGTAGCACACACGGTCTGTGGGGGCGTGCAAGAAGCATTGCCAAGTGAGAGACCAGACAGCAGGGACCATGTGGAGGTGATTGCTAAGGCCCATATCAGAGAAGGGAACCTGGAGGCAGAGGTGAGGACTGGGTGATGGGTGTGATGTGGGAGGTGTGAGAGAAAGAGGAGGTGAGCTTGACTGTAAGGGTTCCAGCCTGGACATGTGAGCAGATGGAGAAACAGGAAGGAGGGCTCACAGAGACCGTGGTTGGAAGAGGCATGAGAAGGGTTCTAAACTTGATGTATTTGACATGCTTGAAGACAATTGGTTGGGGAGACTTACAGTCTGTTGGAAAAATGTCCAGTGCTAAGGAGAGATGTGGGGATAGACTGGGAAGAGCCACTGATAGCTATGCTTCTTCCATACTCATTTTTACTAACTTTGCCTTCTGAACCTCCCCTACTGTATGAGGATTTGTAACCAAGCAGCCCTAGGAAGCAAACTGGGTGGCTTATACCAACAGGCATTTATTCTTACACAGTTCTGGAGGCCAGGAATCTGAAATCAAGGTCTTGGCAGAGCTATGCTCCCTCTGAAAGCTGTAAGGGAGGATCCTTCCTTGCCTCTTTTACCTGCTGCTGGCAATTCTTGGTGTTCCTTGGCTTGTAGCTGCATCACTCCGATCTCTCTGCCTTGGTCTTCACAAAGTCTTCTTCTTTGTGTGTCTCTCCACTTCTTATAAAGACACCAGTCATATTGCATTTTAGGGCTCACCCTATTCCAGTATGATCTCATCTGAATGAATTATATCTGTAAAGACCCTATTTCCAAATGAGGACACATTCTGAGGTTCCAGATAGACCTGAATTTTTGGAGGAACACCTGTGAACTCAGTACACCTTTCTTACAATGTATATTTCAAACTCCAGATGTGCAAAATGTGGATACTAATTTCAGGACCACAATTGCAAGATACATGATAGTATTGAAATTTGCATGCATAGCATCAGGCTATCTTGAAGTTGGGGTTGTCCATTCATGTAATGTAAGTTTGATGCAGGCTAGCTCCAGTATTTGTAGTTTTCTTCATGCAAGAGCTAAGACAGAACTCAGTGCCTTTCTAGCTATCCCCCATAAAACATCACTGAGAGTTTTCTAGGGAGGATGTAAAGGAAGTTGCCCTCATATCATCACAGCCACTGGCTGACACATCCTCGCTGGACTCTGGAGGGCTCTCTTTCTGACGCCTTCCCAGCCCAGCCTAGCCTCAGTGGCTTCTCTCATCCTCCAGGGCTTCCTTCATCCCCACCAGAGGAGGCTGTTGCTCCTCTCCTGTTGTATGGAGTTGTGATGGTTGCAGCTCCCTCGGCAAGGGTCATGTCCCCAGTCTCCCTTCCCTCTAGATGGGGCCCCTTGACCAGTTCCCCCCAGTGAGATCGGATTGGACGTGATGTGGGTTGCCTTACTTAAGTGGTTGTCTACTGGCCAGAGGCCACCACGAGTTGGAAGGATCCTGGATCCCTGAAACACTGTGTGGAAGGCTGCCTGCTGAACACTCACCTTGGACTGCCTGTGAGCAAGAAAGAACTTTCATCGGGAGAAGTCTCTGAGCGTGGAGGTTTATCAGTCACAGCACTCATGTCCCTGCCCAGACCACCCTCAGCACAACTGGGAAGTCTCCATCCTTGACTACCAGATGCCGTTCAGCCCTGCCCCTGCTCCTATTCCCACCTCACATCCCAGGCCTGCCGTGGGGCTCAGTGGAACCCACTGCTGTCCAGGGTGCAGGGCCCTCTTCATAGAGGGTAGTAGGGATGACAAACAACTCAGAATTGTTCAGGTGGGGTGAGGGGTGAGGTATGGGGCTCACACCTATAATCCCAACACTTTGGGAGGTCAAGGCAGGAGATTCGCTTGAGAATAGGAGTTCAAGACCAGCCTGGGAAACATAGTGAGACCCCATCTCTACAAAAATAAAAATAAAAAAATAGCTAGACATGGTAGCAGGTGCCTTTGGTCCCAGCTACTTGGGAGGCTGAGGTGGAGGATTATTTGAGCCCAGGAGTCTGAGGCTGCAGTGAGCTATGATCATGCCACGCACTCCAGTCTGGGTGACAGAGTGAGACCCTGTCTCTAAAAAATGAAAAAAGAATCCTCTGGTGCAGGTTAAACTTAAGCAAATACAGTGCTTGCTGCGGTATCTTTTTGGGGGGGAGAATTTAATTTTTTTCAACTGCTCACCTGAAAAATTCAGTTCTCGGTGCAAGACTAGAACAGCATTGGTGTGACCGATGCATTCTACACCACTGCCATCTCATCTGATACAGGATATATGTCCCGGTGGTTACTGTCACCAAGAAGCCTCTCGTCGGCATTGAATCGTCACAAATGCACATGGCAGCACTCATTTCAACAGATATCTGTGATTTTTAAAACGATGATGCAAGTCTGTGGCTTTTGAGCTTTGTGTCCTTTTCATTTAATGTCTTCTTGAGTGTGATGCTTTCCTTTTGAGGCCTGGGGACCCAGGAGTAAATGAAACAGACAAAGCTCGCTACTCTCATGAACTGATAGTTAACTGTAAGCCCAAAATTTGGTTTTTGTTCTGCAATCAGTTTTGCTATTTTTTTTTTATCTTAATGTTAACATTCTGCAGCTGCATATAGAGCTGTGACAAGGGGATTGCTTTGGAACCTGGCAGACGTGGGCTGGAATGGTCCCTCTGCCCCCACCCTGGGTTTTCCTGGGGGTGTCGTGGAGCTGCTGCTGCCTGCTGGCTGAGCTACTCTAAGGAATCAAAGTGTCCTTGTAAGCTTGGTGCCTGATCCTGGGGAACCAGTTGGTGGATTACTCATTTTGCATGAATAATGCATGGCTTTTGCATTTTACAAATCATCAAATGTAGTGCACATAGATCACATTGTTTCTGGTTTATCAAATACCTAGAAAGTCACTCCATTTCCCAAGGCAACCTTGCCCTGGTCCTTCCACCCCTGATGGTGCTTTCTCCTTCTATTCCTCATCTGCTTACTCCCCTGACTCAGCATCATTAGATCAAAGGAACACAGGCTTCCTCGGGGC
The DNA here is from genome assembly GCF_003255815.1 of Theropithecus gelada. NCBI lineage: Eukaryota > Metazoa > Chordata > Mammalia > Primates > Cercopithecidae > Theropithecus > Theropithecus gelada. The sequence goes on from NC_037681.1 coordinate 5,726,870, forward strand.
ACTTGAAAATGAGCCGTGACTGCTTAGGAGAAGAGAAGCAAAGGACTAGATTCAGGGAGGAGGTGGGGGAGGCAGGGCAGTTCTGGCTGTTAAGCCCCCACCCAGGAGAATCTTCTGTTTGTCTCCATTTCAGCACAGAACTACAATCAGGACTTTTCTTGAGGCCCATCCTGACTGTTACCAAGCTGCGGCATGGACAGGCTGGTGTTTTACGTTTGCATCTGCTGATTTAAAACAGGAAAAGGTGTGTCTTTTTAAAGCAATCAGAATGTGACTCTTCTAGCTGTGATTGCTATGCACAGCTGAAAACACTTCTTCCCGCGTGGTTCAGGTTCTGTCACCAGGTGCCCCGGTCTGTGGAACGCTTTCTGTAACCTTGAACTGGCCTGGTTTAATTTGCTGCACATAATGATATCCCCCAAGTGCAGTTTTGGAGGCACCTGGTTCTATGCGGTTAATGACGGTTCCAATCCCTATTCTGTGTCAAACTGTTGTGAATGAAAAACAGGTGAAATCTGATCACCACAATTCACTTTGAATGGATAGGCTTTTTAAACCTATATTTTCTAAAGATAAAGGTAATATAAGCTCACATTTGAAGAAAAATGAAAATCAGCAAAGTCCCGAGAAGGAGGTGTACATATATATATGTAAAATCCTACTCAGGATATACATTCTTGCTGGTTTTATTTTGGGTTTCCTTAATTTGCTTGTCATTTTCTACCTTCTCCCTCTATCACTTTAAATCAATGATTCTCTGTGGTCTTCTTTCTTTGAAATTTTCCTGAATACATCTGTGATCTCTCTTAGGATGTTTTTGTTGTTGAAACTCAGATGGAAGTGAGCCCTGGACTTTCCCTTAGAGGTGAGCTTGGGGCCGAGGCTGCTACGTCGAAACGACTCCAAACCCCCAGGGAAGGCAGACCTTGTTAAAAAGGGGCATTCAGGGTAGCTCCCAAGGACAGGACAAGGACAAGGACAGGGTCCGTGGGGCCAGGCCCATAGTAGTAGTTGGAGGCTTCTGTGAGGCAAACACTGGTCTAAGGGCTTGAAGGTAATTAGCTGGCTCTCCCTCCGCAGGTGCTCTGATCACCCCATTTGCAGATAACAGGGGGAGGGGGAGGGATGGGTGGGCACCCAGGTGGGGCTCCTATTGCAGGCTTTGGCTGGCTAGGATGATGCCCAGCTGTGTAGCTTGGTATCCGCCACTCTTGTATGGGAGCTGAATACCTGGTAAGGAGCAGGCACTTGCTAAATAGTTATTGAATGGCTAAATGTATGGAGCTTTTATTTTATTTTATTTTTTTTGAGACGGAGTCTTGCTCTGTCCCCCAGGCTGGACTGCAGTGGCTGGATCTCAGCTCACTGCAAGCTCTGCCTCCCGGGTTCACGCCATTCTCCTGCCTCAGCCTCCCGAGTAGCTGGGACTACAGGCGCTCGCCACCTCGCCCGGCTAGTTTTTTGTATTTTTTAGTAGAGACGGGGTTTCATCGTGTTAGCCAGGATGGTCTCAATCTCCTGACCTCGTGATCCGCCCACCTCGGCCTCCCAAAGTGCTGGGATTACAGGCTTGAGCCACCGTGCCCGGCTATATGGAGCTTTTAAATAACAATCAATAATCAATGATATTGAAGGAAATGAGCCTATTCCTAAAGAAGAAAGTCCCCATACCAGCCCAGCTTTAGACACTTGACTACGAAACCCGTTGTTCAGGTCTGTGGAGGTTGACCAGCAGTCCGGGTTTCTCTCCATTTGTCAAACGTGGCCATATATATTCGTATGTGGTTTGGTGTCCCCAGAGTGCTCCCAAGGCCGTGGTACTCCAGCAGTTAGTGTGGTCAAAGCCGCAGTCACCTGTGTGACCAAATGCTGAGTTTCTGGGCCTTCCTGGCAAGCAGCTCCATGAGCCAAGCGGGTCCCACATCCTCGGCTCCAGGGGCTCTATCTTCCCATGGGTTGCATAAACTCTTGTTTCATCTTCCTGGTGCCTTCTGTTTTGAAGTTATTTTATCGTGAAAAACTAAAGTAATACACAGAAGCACAGAGAACACACCAGTCCCTGTGCTTGTACCGCAGGGATTCGGTCATCAGTACTGTCTCGTCATTCTTGCCTTGGGTCTTTGTTTTCATGCTATATTAAGGCATTGTATAGAGGTGGGAGTCTCGTTGGCTGTCCCCACTCCCCGGGCTCCTGCCCCAGAGGCAGCCTACTCACTACAGGTGTGTGCTCCTCCAGCCCATTTTTTATACTTGTCCATACAGTTCACACACACAGCCAAAGCAGAGTAGTTTATGCCTACCACTCAGCATCTGTGGTTCTTAGGATGTTACCACATTTGCTTACTTTCCTCCTATCCTCTTTGCTGAAGTGTTTTATCACAGATCCTAGTCATCTTGTCATTTCATCCTAACAGCTGTGTGCAATGCTACAATGTTTACTTTTTTTTTTTACATAGCCACAAAGCTACTATCAAATGTAACAAAAACAGTGAGAATTTCTTACCATCTGTAGTCGGATTTCCGTAACTGTCTTAAAAATATCGTTTTTGGTTGGTCTGTGTGAATTGGAGTCCAAATGCTGTGTGTGGAGCATCCTTCCCTCCCCTGTTTTATTTTTATTCCATGAAAGCAAAGGAACCAATCACCTGCCTGGAAAACAGCCCCCATTCAGGGGTCTCCTTTTGCTCTTGGAGTGTTGTAGAGCCCTGATCCTGCATTTCTTTAACTCCAAGAAATGGATATTTATCTAAAGCCTGGACTAGAAGCTGGTTCAACTTGTGGGACAGGACTTCTTTGCAGGTGCAGAAGTTTTTCTTATTTGTGTATTTTAGCTCATCACTGTCATCTGTATCTTCCTGGAGTTTGTACTAGCTTGTTCCCTTTAACTGCTGACCAAGGCGTATTCTACTTCTCCATTCTGCCTGTCTCAATCCATTTGGGTTTCTGTAACAGAATGCCATCTGGGGTGGCTTATAAACAACAGAAATTTATTCTTCACAGTTCTGGAGGTTGGGAAGTCCAAGATCAAGGTGCCGGCAGATTTGGCGACTGGTGAGGGCCTGCTTCCTGGTTCACAGTTGACGCCTTCTTGCTGTGTGCTCACGTGGTGGAAGGAGTGAGCGAGCTCTCTGGGGCCTCTTTTATAAAGGCACTAATCCCTTGTATGAGGATCTTAGTCTCACGACCTGATCCCCTCCAAAAGGCCCCACCTCCTAAATACCATCATATTGGGGATTGGGTTTCAACACATGGATTCTTGGGGGACACATGCATTCAGCCTATTGCACTGCTGTCAGTGGATATTCACTTCTCTCCACCGTTCTGCTGTCCATGTGGAGCTGCAGGGCACACCCTGCCTCAGGGACCACGTGCAAGACGATCTCTACGGGTTTAGTCCAGGTATGTAGTTACTATGCATGACCTTTTTTGGAGGGAAATAGAAATACCTCACTGCTGATGGTGAATATCTGAGCCCACAGCACTGAGTCCAAACATTGATACTTACATAATTTATAGTTTAGGCTTGCATTTAAACTGGTTTCAGTTTATCTCTTGTTTTTCAGACAATGGATTTTTGTGTGTGTGTGTGTGTTTTTGCCTTTGGATTTTTTTTTTTTATTACTCAAAAAAGTTTTATTTATTTATTCATCATTTATTTTAAATTTAGCTCTCTGGTTCTGTATTTGGGCCTTTGGGATGTTCCCAGCGATTTTCGGCTCCTCAATAAGGAAAGCACACTTGGTACGGTCACAGACACACTCAGCACTCACGGTACCACGATAGGCCTTGCTGACATGGTTTTTTCTTTTTTTTCATTCTAGACAATCTCCTAAGAACTTTGGTTTCACAGCATGAATCCATTTGCCTGGGCACAGGTCACATGCAGATATGAGTGTCTTCCCAGCCTTCTTGGTATAAAGGTAAGCAGTTCTATTATCAGGAGTTTGGGGAAGTCTAGTTTTGTTAGAGGCTGTAGGAAAGCGTATGCCCAATGCAGGACCATTCTGAGGGCTTCCAGACTCCATCCCTGGAAGAGCACAGTGGAGAAGTTTTATGTTTCACTTTCAAATAAAATACACTAGTTACAAAAATAATGAGTCAATCACTTAACTTGTAAAGTAAAAATCACCCTATAACCTACTCTTTCCATAAGCATGGTTCATAATTTGTTGACTGTCCTTCCAGATTTTTTTACATTTGTACACAAACATGCAAATATTCGAGCATTCCATTTAACACAACCGGGGCCCCCATAGGCATATTCTTCTGTGGCTAGTTTAACAAAAACATTCCATGGACATCTTTTCATGTCAATATGCTCAGATCTGAGCCTTTTTTTTTTTTTTTTTTTTTGACATGGAGTCTCACTCTGTCACTCAGGCTGGAGCGCAGTGGCAAGATCTTGGCTCACTGCAACCTTCACCTCCCAGGATCAAGTGATTCTCCTCCCTCAGCTTCCTGAGTAGCTGGGCCTACAGACATGCACCACCATGCCTGGCTAAGTTTTTGTATTTTTAATAGAGACGGGGTTTCACCATGTTGGCCAGGCTGGTCTTGAACTCCTGCCCACCCTCGGCCTCCCAAAGTGTTGGGATTACAGGCGTGAGCCACCGTGCCTGGCACAAGTCATTTCATTTAATGGCTGGGTAGCATTTGATGGCCCAGGGATAGCAGGATTTATTTAGACATCCTTTTATTGAAGGGCGTTTAAATTGGTTTTTTTTTTCCAATTTTTTATTTCAAAAAACAAACCTGTGGATCATTCTGTGTGTCTATATCTTTGTACCCTTGAGGAAGTGTGTCTTTAGCATAGATTTCCAGGAGTGAGATGGACGGATAGAAAGATATTTCAGATTTTGATAAATGCTGCCAAACTGTCCTCCCCCAAAAAGTGATGCCAACGTATGGCTCTGCCAGATGTGTACCAGAGCCAAGCCTGGCTCTTAGAAAAACAAAATTATCTGACCTCAACTAGAAATACCACAGAGGTTTAGAATACAGGGTGCAAACGGGGAAAGAGAGGAGCTGCTGGACAAATCTGCCTCTAGATGTGTTCTATTTGGCCAGCAGTGTTTAAATGCTGGAAAAAGTTAGTTGTTAATATTTCAAAGCAGGAGATTTAAAATCTGGATCTCCTGCCTCTCTTGGAAATTTGCAAGTGGACGAGAGGTGAGTGGTGGCTGCCCCTGGCACATGGGGCAGGGGTCTCTGGGACTGCTGGGCCTCTGTATTTGTCCCTTGAACCACCAGCCCCTGCCTGCGTTTGGGTTTGTGACCTCCAGCAGAGCATACCTAGAATGTTTGCAGGGCTGGGGGTGGAATGGCATAATTTGCTTAGACATGGTAACAGTAGGTTTCTATTTTTATCTTGATCTTTTTTATCTTGCAGTTTTTAAACTGTTGCAGAATGAAATAGAACCACCAGATTTTTCATAATTTACAGCTTCCTTTCATGTGTGTCTGAGTTGTTTTTATGTTTCTCACTTTTACAAAAGTTTTTTTCCCTTCTGGGAAGTTGGGGCTATCCCACTCCGCAAAGGCCTCCCACAAACGACAGGTCCCCAAGAGAGAAGAGGGTCGCCATCTAGGTACCAAGTCTGATTCCTGTGCCTCCTCACCTAGGACCATGCCGATTCCTCCAGGCGGAGGTGCCAGTTGGTCAGAGGAGGTGGGGAGGGCTTGATGCCAAAGAGTTTCCTGGGTAAACTGAGGCTCACTGCCATTTTTTTTTTGGTGGGGGCGGGGACTTGCCTGCCAGGGCAGAAGCCTTCTAGTGGCCCTGAACTGAGAGTGGAGGCAGCTGGGTCTCTCCTTTCTTGCCCTGTCACCCCTCCCTCCAGCCTGTGTTGCAATCGTGTGAGGGACAGGTTGGCGAGGGGATGGTGAAGGTTTGATGTCACCAGCCCAGAGAGCATTTGACCGTTACCATGGGAAGGTCAGGCCAGGGCCAGCTCTTCTCGTATTGACTTTGGTTTCCTTCCTCTTGGGTGTCTTTCGCTGATCATCCCACTCTTGTTATTCGGGGCTGTCCTCAAGTTTTAATTTACTTACGCTCAAACATCTCGGCTCTGTATTCTTATTGGAATAAGAGACACTCATGGGCCCCCACCCTTCACTTCTCCGTGGCATGTCTAGGTCTTGGAACATTTTGAAACATGACGGTTATTCCATGAATTAAAAAAAGGAAGGAATAGCTGCCACATGTTAAACTCTGCTTCACAAATGAGTCCGTGGAGAAGAGAATGGTATCTTCAAGCCCAGGCAGAGTAATTCTCATCCTACAGCTGACACAAGGGCCAGCACTGAAGGTCAGCAAGGTGAGCCACTCTGACTGGCAGGCAGGTGGTACCTTCCCTCCGTCCATAGCAGGCCTGAGAGTCACACTGTGGAGGAGAGGGGTAACCTGCCTGCCCTCGTCATCGCCAGTATCACCACTGCTTCTCTCTTTAGCCAAGTTTCTCCCCGTGCCCTGCCTTGTGGAGATCTTCCAATGTGTCCTAAGTCTCTTCCCCAAGAAGACGATGTTGGCTGTTAGCTGCCAAGAGATGGGGGCTGGGAGCTGGGGGCTGGGGTTAGTATCTGTGCATAAGGCCACAGCTGCATTGTGCAGGTGGCTGGGACCTCCAGTTTAAAGAGTTTATTTATAGATCACTGTGTCGAGTTCAGACTCATCTATAAATGTGAAACGCTCATTCCATGCCCAGGCCCATGCCTGGTTTAGAGCAATTGAAATGAAAAACAAATTTAAAAAATTAATTTAAAAATGTCAGCTTTACTTAAAATTATTGACACGCACAATTTTTAAAAAAATAGAGGTACTCTGGGCATGCTGTCCCAGTTAGCTTTTGAGTTAAGTTGTGCTAATACATAGGTATTTACCTTTTGGGGTGTGAAAAGGTTGATTAGAGAAGCTGCCCCCATAGGTCTGCTAGCCACCTTTGCTCCTGTTAAATTAGATCTCTTCGAAAAATGTTTAGTTCTCAGCACAGGGCCTGGCCTGCAATGTCAGCCCAGGGCACAGTGTCTGCTTTATCATATACTATTATTAATGCCACACAGGCAGGCCCGCCTCTCTGAAGCTGTGTTGCTGAGGATGAAATGTCAGAATTGAGGCTGCACTCAAGCCAGAGCATATTTCCTGGGTGCTCCGTGTTCACAAATATCAGTGTCCGTCAAGTCACAGAGCACTTCCTGACGGTCACCTCAATGGCATTCTGTGCCGGAGGTGGACATGACCTGAAGGTCCTGCTGCAGCCTCATATGGGCTGTCCCTCCCAGGGAGGACCCGCACCCCAAGACCCCTCCTCTGGCCACAGCCTTTGAGCTGAAGGAGAGTGGTGATGCAGCAGGAGGCATTTTTGTGGGGCTCGTGGTGGTTTTTCAGTGGCTTGATCTGTTGACCAAAACTCTGGAGACATCTTAGATCCCCTTCTGTTACCACAAGAGGGTGTTTTAAAACTACCTTGCAAGTTCTCATAACTAAATACACTTAAATCTCCATTTGCTCTAAAACCAAGGCAGCATGTCACATGCAGAGTGGGCACGGTGTATTTGAAAGGCTGACCTGACAGAGGGTGACCAGCAGCTGCGCACGCAGGACATTTGCCCTCTGTGTGTTCTTGGTTCCCCGACTCAGCCCTCTCGTGGTTTATGGTGAGTGTTTAATGCCCACCTTTACCTCTAGATGTACGGGTGGGACTTCTCTCTCTTGTTTACCTCTGTGTCCCCAGCCGGTGCCTGACAACTAGTAAGTGCCCAACACAAAGTTGTAACAGACTAAATGGATGGGTGCTATTTTATATTTAATGGTTTAGAAATGCTTGTGAATGGAGTTTAAATAAAAAATCAAAATTGATTTAGAGAAGTTGAGCTTGATTATGAAAAAAAAATGTAACCCTCCTCATACCCCTCATCAAGCCCACACATCCTCAAAAAGGGCGGGAATGCCAAGATGTTAACTGGGCTTGTTTACTGATGGTCAGATTAGGAATGACTTTTTTCCATGTGTTTTGAAAATAATTTTTAATTTTTCCAAACTGTCATCAATATGTATGTGTTGCCTTTATTCCATGGCAAATAAATGCAAAGTAAACAGAAAAATAAAATACTTCACTTTTGCTTTTCTGAATCACAAAAATCCAGTAAGTCGGGTGGGAGAGTAGGGCCCTCAATGGCGGGGAGCACCTGTCCTAGGTTACCTGTGTTATGTGACTTAGTGGCTGGAGGTGACTTAGGGGATGAATAAATGTATTTTGTTGTGTTTGTTTTGGTCATGCTCTGTAATCAAGTGTGCAGCTTGGAGCAGGCCAGTAAGAAACTCAGCAATGTCAAAAGCGGGCACAGGGATTCCACCAGTGCTGCCTGGCCATGCGCTTGGTCTACTCCATTCATGCAAGTTTGGTTCTTTGTTGTCACGATGGTTAGTTTTACATGGTTGTGTGGGTCACGGAACACTCCTGGATGTGTCTGTGGGATGTTTCAGGATGAGGTTGGTATTTGAATTAGTGATTATCTCAGGGAGACCTCCCTCCCCAGTGTGGGTGGTGTCATTCAATCCACTGCGGGCCTGAACAGAACACAAGGCAGAGGAAGGAGGAACTTGCCTCTTCCTACCTCACCACTTTAACTGGGGCATCTCAACTCATTTTCTCCACCCCTTGGCCTGGGATGTATATCATTAGCTCTTTGGGTTCATTATCCCCTTGGTCTGGGATGTATATCATTAGCTCTTTGTATATCATTATCCCCTTGGTCTGGGATGTATATCATTAGCCTTGGGACTCAGTCTGATTTATACCACTGGCTTCTCTGGGTCTCCAGCTTGTTGATGGCAGATTATGGAGTTTCTCAGGTTCCATAATGTGTGAGCCAATACCTCAGAATAAATCACACATACACATACACGCACATGCGTACACACACATGTACACATATTCACTGTTTCTTTGCGTAGCCTCAGATTTGCAATAGAACATAATGAAACACTTGGTGTCTTAGCCACAATCCATTTGGAGTGAAAACCTAAGGCAGATGCAGGGCAGGCAAGGCTCCAAGTTGGGGCTTAGCCCAGGAGGGTTCTTGGTGTCACCCAGGAAAGAATTCATGTGTGAGCTGGAGGTGTTAGATAGCAACTTTTATTGAAGTGGTAGTACACAGCAGCAGCAGAGGGACTGCTCCTCGCAGAGCACGGCTACCCATAGGCAGTGTGCCTGGAGTAGCAGCTCAGGGGCAGTTCAGCAGTCAGATTTAGATCCACTTTTAATTATATGCAAATTAAGGGGAGGATTATGCAGAAATGTCTAGAAAAAGGGTGGCAACTTCCAGGTTATTGCCCTGGAAAGGGATGATAACTTCCAGGTGTTGCCATGGCAATGGTAAACTGACATGGCAGCAGTGAGCGTGTCTTGTGGAGAGGTGTTTAGTCTCTTCCCTGTCTCAGCCAGTGTTTAATCTGGTCTGGAGTCCAAGCCCTGCCTTCAGAGTCAAGTCCCACTGCCTACCTCAAAACTGGATGATGAAGTTTCAAAAATCTGAAGAGAAACAACCCCTGTCAGGCATATTTCATGAATGCCATCAACAGGACCACATTGGATACTACAGCTAAAGTCTTATGGCTAAAGTCCTCAGAGCTTCATGTGCTTCCAAAAGGGCTGTTCCATGGAATTCCTTGGTTCCTCAGGCTGATGGTCTAGAGCTGGTAGTGGAGACAGCTGGGCAGGCTGGCACCCCGTGGGCCTGGGGCTGTGACTTCTGCAGCGCCTTGGCCTCTGCCTATGTGAGCCTTCCTTCTCCTCTGTGGAATGCGGGTCGCAGAGCCTGCCCTGCAAGACTGTTAAGAGTCAGCAAGGGGCTCCGCACTCCATGTTTTTCTTACTTCCTTTTCCTTCCTGGATAGGGCGGTATCCACCTCCCTGATTTTAAGAGGTTTCCTTGTCCCCTCTCCTCTCTCTCTTTTCCTTTCATTTTGAAGTACCTTTATACCTTTTCAGCAAGTTTTCTTATCACCTCCTAATTTTATCCTTTTGGGCTTAGGGATATCTTAACAGAATTTCCTGGATCAGCTGTTTCTTTTAAGACATAAAAAATGGCAAATTAAATTACATTTATTTAGTACCTACTGTGTGCCTTTGCCTGTAATATGTATACCAGTGAGAAATAGAAAAGAATTAGAAGCTGATGCTGATATGGTTTGGCTCTCTGTCCCCACCCAGATCTTATCTTGCAGCTCCCATAAATCCCACGTGTGTGGGAGGGACCCGGTGGTAGATGATTGAATCACGAGCGTGGGTCTTTCCTGTGCTGTTCTCGTGAGAGTGAATGGGTCTCACGAGATCTGATGGTTTTAAAAACAGGAGTTTCCCTGCACAGTTTCTCCATTTGCCTGCTGCCATTCATGTAAGACGTGACTTGCTCCTCCTTGCCTTCCGCCATGATTGTGAGGCTTCCCCTGCCATGTGGAACCCATAAGTCCAATTAAATCTCTTTCTTTTGTAAATTGCCCAGTCTTGGGTATGTCTTTATCAGCAGTGTGAAAATGGACCAATACAGATGCTTTTCAAAAAAAGGGTTTACTTTTTTATTTTCTTTACCATAGTACCTGAAATTAATAACATTTTAATAAATCTTTGTTTCAATAGAATCTTGTCTATACCTAATACTGTTACCATTATAACCACCACCACCACCACCATCACCACCACCATCAGCTCCACCATCATCACCACTGGTACTGCTAAAGCTGCTGTCACCACCACTGCTGCCACTATCACCAGTACTGCCAGCACTACCACTAACACCACCATCACTACCACCGTCACTACCACCATGACTACTAATATCACCATTACTGCCGTCACTACCAATGGCACCACCATCACCACTACCATGAATACTGACAACACCATCATGGCCACTGCTACCAGTACTAGCACCATCACCATCACCACCATCATTACAATTATATCACCATCAATGGTCATCACCACTACTATTACCATTATCAGCACCATCACCTATATCAGTGTAACATTACTACTATCACTACCACCACCACCAAGATCACTGCCATCACCATCACTACCAGCACTAACACTATCACCACTATCACCACCACCACTACCACTAACACCACTGTCACCACTGTCACTTTTACCCCAGTCCCAACCTCACCGTCACCATCATCATCTCTGCTACAATCACTCACCACCACCACAATGATCATCACCACCTCTGTTGCCATCACAACCACTACCATCTCCTCCATCATAATCTCCATCACCACCAGCAGCAGCATCCTCACCACCCTCATCCCACATGTGGACCACACTCAGAGCAGAGGTTTTCAGATTACACTTGTGAAACCCTCTTCAGTCTGGGGCATGCCTCATGATTTGTTTCTCATATTGCGGTTTCTCATAAAATTCCACCTGAAGAAAGAGTTCCAGACCTTAAAGACTCCTTTAAAACCCTGCCCGCACAGTGCTTCATCACACTTTCTCCCACTTGTACATGGGGAGCATTTGTGAAGATGGAAATGTGCTGTCTGAGGAGGGTGCACAGTGAAGGCGGAAGCACCGCAGATTTGTTTCATTAGAGGGCAGGGTCACCTTGGGTGCCATGGGGAGAGGCCGGGCTCCACACTCCTGGGCTGGCTTCACAGAAGGAAGCTGGAAGGAAGTGAAAGGGGGAGAGAAACTGGAAGGCAGCAGAGTCAAATATTGTTTTTATTTCCAAGGCACATTAAGGATGAGATGGCTTAGTCTAAGTTTAGGAAGAGCAGTAGAGGAGGCTGTGAGATTTTTGCAGGGCTCAGTGTGAGGACAGGCATTCCCCACCAGCCTGCAGCCCCCTGCCGGGTGGCTCCACCTGATGCCAGGGCCAGGCGGGCTCTCCTGGGAGACTTCTCTTTCCACACTTATTTCTGGCCCATCTCATCTTTGCAGGCGATGGCATGAGTTTTGTCTTTTTTGGATCAGAAGTGTCGGAGAGCATTATTGGATAATTCTGTCCCTTTAGATTTTACCCTCTGGGGAAGAAGACATATTAATACTTTCACTAGATACATATCATGCTTTGTTAAATCCAGCACTGAAACAGGCCTGAGATGTACAAACAGGTCCAGTACTAATGACACTTCCTTCGTTTATTTACTCAACAATGATTTCTTTGCCCGACTCTGTCAGATGTGGAGACACTGTGAGGCCAGCTTGGCTTTTCCAGTGTTCCAGAAGCTAGCTGAAGTTTGCTTCTCTTTCCTGCTCTGAGGGGCAACTAGATGGGAGTAGGGGTAGGAATGGGGAACCTGAGGCAGGAGAGGGGTGTATTATGAGAGAACCAGGCTCCAAGGAAGACTTCTGGGGCGCGAGCTGACATGCCTGCCGGTGGGCAGGTGGTGCTGGGCACAGAGGGCCAGCTGTGAGGCAGAGGGGAGTGGGGGCTGCAGGGAATGTGGAACACATGCCCATCTCAATGGAACAAAGCACTGAGGTCCAGCCAAGTTTTGCCATGAGAAAAGTTGGGCCTATTATTGCCAGATTTTCTGATCTTCTTTTTTCCAAGAGAAGCTGGAATCTAAACTTTATAATTGCAAAAATGCCTCATTTTTAAATGTCGATAACTCCTTGCATTAATAAAAATTATAATGCCATGAGGTCACACAAACACATCTGGGAACAGTATCTGGTCTCCAGATAGCCAGTTTGCCTTCTCTGTTCTATCCGGTAAAGGATTTCTAGTCTCCAAGTGAACATACAGAAAAAAATATTGGAGTATCTATGGCTAAAGAAGACTTATTTAGCAAAGAACCGTTTTCCCTCCATTGGCATAGTTTTGAGAATCTGTTGGGGAAGAGCCCTGGTTTGAGATGGTTCTGGTGGGCTGGGATGTTCAAGGCCCCTTTCCTGGGGCCAGGAAGCAGTTTGTGGTCAGATCACTGGTGGTGGGGTGAGGGGACATGGATTTTAAGCATGACCAATGCTAATCAATCATTCCTTCCCCAGCCACCCGTTTATTACCTGTGAAATGAGAGAAATGAATTGGGCTTGGAATTTCAAAATGAGTATGTGTGTGTGTGTTTTTAATATTCTTCCTCAAAACTACTCAAAGCTCAAAAAAAAAAAAAAAAAGAAAAAAGAAAAAAAAAAAGAAAAAAAAAAGAAAATGAAGCGAAAGAAGCAGATGAGAGAAGATCATCTGCAGTTTAGGGGAAGGGAGGGTCTGCAGCCTCGTGCCTCCACCTCCCCAGGCCCTGGAAGAGACCCTTGGCCTGTCTTTTCCAGATCCTTTGTGTTGAATCTATTTTTCTTCATGCTCATCTCAGAGCCAAACTTTTGGGGACATAAATTTGGTCAGATGCCTTTAAGGAGGAGAACTTGGCCAGAGCAGATTCTCACTCTAAAAAAGTATAGTGGAAAATCCAGACCTCAAGGCATTTTATGCGCCAAAACATAAAGCGTATTTTTCTGGTGAGTTGGAACTCCCACTTCTACTAAGAAAAGAAATATAGCCTAAAGGAATCTTCAGAAATAGGAGATACTGTCTTGAAGTAAGCATGGGTCCAGGTACTGCTTGGCTACCGTTAGTGAAAGATCACAATTTCAGCCCTTAGGACGCTGATGGAAAAATCGAGATGGATTACGTCCTGCCCAGCACATGGGACCCTAGGGAGTGATGGATGTCATCTGTCTAGTTCCTCCTGCTGTGTGTTTCGCCTTCATAAGAGCCGCGACCACCAACAATGATGTGGAGTGTGGAGACTACACTTTGGAAGGGTGGAAAGAGCCAGCAGAGGGAGACGGCATTTGGATTGACTTAATGCCATGTTCTGAGGCAGCATTCTCACAAGGGTGCTGTCTGTCACTCAGTAAACATGCACGTTTGTGGAACTAAAATCCAAGCAAAGAACCTCTGAACAGTTGTAATGGAGATGATAACAGCTATCTTGAGCTGCAGATAGATTATCTCATTGAGTCTTCATAATGACCCTTTGAACAAATAATTTGACAGATGTCACAGATGAGACTCCAGGATCACAGAGCAGCAGAAGTGGCGGGGTTGGAGCCCTTCACCCCTGTCTGTTTTCCAGACCATGCTTAACCCCATTGATGTTTGAAAGAAGCCAGTTCCTGCCTGTCCCACTGATGTCTAGGATTTGCGAAGGGTCCTGGGCATCCTTCTCCTTAGTGCTGCCTACAGAAGCCTTGCTTCCTTGGGGATGAATGTGGAGTCAAAGCATAGCTGAGCTGGCCTCCAAGGTGGCTGCCCTGCCCTTGCTGCTGGTTCTAGGAGAGTCTGTGGTTTGCTCCGTTCCTGGCTGAGATTCATAGAGGTTCCTGGTTTGGCCTCTCGGTTTCACCTTCTCTGGCAGGTTCTGGGTTGACTCAGAAGCTGAGTGTCAGGCTGTGAGCAATGGTCTAACTGCCCGGGTGCTGTTCTGCAGGAGAAAAATGCAAAAATGCAAAACAGAGTCCACCCTTTGCTTCCTAAGGGTCCTCTGGGACGTGGCATGTCTTGGAGCTGCAGGAGGTAGCCATATGAGCGACATGGGCTCTCTAGGTGCCAGAGCCGGGAGGAAGGAGAGCCAGGCACTGGTGGGGAGAGGGCCTGGGTCCTACTGGGGGCTCCTGGCACCCACAGTCTGACTGGGATGTGAGGAAAGGAAGAAGCTCTGGACAGGGCAAGAAGGGGTTTCCTGGGGCAAGAGGAACCCAAGAAAGGAAGCCAGCGGGCAGGAGGGTCGGTGGCTTGGGGCCTCATCACAGCCTGGATTTGGGGGATGGGTGCACAGCACAAGTCCCATCCAGCAGCTTGTGTCTGCAATTCAAAGCTGGTCTGGGTTTAAGCCTCAGATGTTGCTCTCAGGCCAAAAATACATAATGATTTTCACAAATGAAATAAAGCGAGGCTTAGGCATTATTATCTTTGAAAAGAGATGTTTTTCTCTCCCTCTTCATCCCTTCTTCAGGCACCCTTCCCAAATTACAGTGAAAATCATCTCTGTCCAGGGCTTTGCACAGAGGTTACATGCATTGCCAGGAAGTGCAGTGTGAATCACATCTACTGGCAAAATCTGAGTCTCCGGCCCTGTGATTTTTTTTTTTTTTTTTTGTAGAATGCATGCCACTAACAGAACTCTAGAGAGGACTGCAGGGTTTCTGAGTTGAGATAGGCCTTGGAGATCACCACCTCAATTCCCTTATTTTATAGAAGAGCCCTGGGAGACTGGCAGGGTGGGGACCATGGCTATGGCCGCTTAGTCAGCTACTGGTGCAGACCAGGCAAGGTCTGCGATTGGAGTCATGGCTGTGCTATTTACTAGTTATGTCATCTTGGGAAACCCACCTGACCGCTCTAAAACTCTTCTCTCTCAAGTGCAAAATGAGAACAAGAATGTCATCTACTGTAGCATTTTGGTGAGAATTCAGTGAGTAGAAGCAAGTTCAATCTGTCTGACTCCTCTATCATTAGTGGTTTCCATGCCTTACTCATTTAAACCATTAGTTACTTCTATTTCTAGGTTTATGATTCAATTAAACGAATGTTTATTTCACCCATACTTTGCTTCCAGTAATTAGGCAAACATATGACAAATTGAAGGCCTTAGCTCCACCCTCTGGAAACCTCCATATGGAGGGAACGGTTGAAGGGATGGCAGGGGTGTGGCACTGAGTGTTGAGGGTTGGAGAATGACTGCACCTCAGGGCACGGGAGGTGCCAGGGAAGGAGGCTGGGAAGGAATCATCCTCGCGGCGGGAGACCCAGGAGAAGGGGGTGGGTATGAAAGCAGGAGAGAGATCTGAGATGCAGGAGGTGCCAGGGGTCTGAGGAGTGAGTAGATGTGTGGGTTTTCTGTCCACTGACCTTGACTCCATCAACTTCATAAGGGAGAATATTAGTAGGAAGGGACTGGGGGAGGAAGAAGCTGAAAGAGACAGGGCACATGTGCCCTCACGCCACTGGGTCAAGATCTATTAGATTATCCCAGGGGAACGAGGCCTGTTGGGGCTAGCCTGGAAGCTTACACCCTAGACAGGCACCCGGTGGTAAGAAGACCCAGGCAGGGAACCCACAGAGGTGGCCTTGTATACTCAGGAGTAAGAAGCTGGCTCTGCCACTCACTCTCTGTATGGCCCTAAGTAATCTCTTTGCCTTCTTTGAGTCCAGTTTCCTCCTCTGTAAACTGGGCCACTAATAGCACTGGTGTCATAGGGTGCTGAAAGGATCAATGGGGAAATATATGGAACTGACTTAGGCCCATGCAGAAGAAATGTTGAATACATGCTTGCCATTAGTTTTGAGGCTTTGGTCTTCTCATATTTAAAAAGGAAGATGGCAATAGCTTTTCTGCTCTGGAAAAAAAATGAGACAGGGTAATGTGTGTGAAAGTAATTTGGAAATGAAAATGTGTAATGTAGTATTATTGTTGGAGGAGCCTTCAGTTCACTTTCGTTGAGGAGGTCGAGGGAACATTAGGGACATGGGGAATTTTATGTGTTGAGTTAGGAGAACAAGCTAGAGAATCACATGCTGGGTTTCAAAAGGAAAAATGGTCTTAAATAAAACTGTGTGTTTTCCCAGTGAATTTGTGGAAAGAACATAAAATCCCCCATTACTGGTCTCTGTTTTAATGCAAGAAAGGGAAACTTTATTGAAAGGGCCCGTCGACCATATCAACAATGTGTGGGTAACATCGGTGAGCACAGGAAGGAATCATCTAGGGCAAACTTAACTTTCAAAATGGGCCTAGTGTGGTGGCTCACGACTGTAATCCCAGTGCTTTGGGAGGCTGAGGTGGGAGGATCACTTGAGCCCAAGAGTTTGAGGCTGCAGTGAGGCACGGTTGTGCCACTGCAGTCCAGCCTGGGTGACAGAGCAAGACTCTCGAGAAAAAAAATAAATAAATAAATAAAAAGGAGAGTAGGCCCTTTGAGTCCCAAATCAATTGCCTAAGTATGCTACCTTATAAGGTGGTCTATTAAACCTTTGTGAAACGATCATGCTAGCACTGTTGGTCCGGCACACACTGCTAAGGGGGTTCCCACGTGTTCTGCCCCATATATTATTGATGATGGGCTTTTCGGAATTGTGTTTCAAAATACTTCCATTTGAGCATGATGCCTTATGCTGGCTGTGTGAACCCTTTATTTAGGGGAAGGAGAGAGAAGTGCATTTTGAGTTTCTCATCATATATTTTCAACCCGCTGCAGGCTAGATTATCTGCCCCTCAGTATTAAAATTACGAGGTTTCAACCCCTCTTGATGAGGATTGATTAACAATCCGGTACCATGTGAAACACAATCAGGAAGCCTCTGAGCTGGAGAAAGTGTGTGGTTATTGTTACTGATTGCATCAAAAGACGGGCATGTGATCAGGGAGAAGCTGGTGAGGAGGAAAGGCGAGGCTCCTTCCAGGGCCTGGGAGGGGTGAAGGGCATGTCCGTCCAGCACGGATTCTCTGGCATCAACTGGGTGTCCCACACCTCAGTTCAATTCTGATGTTAATTACCCAGAGTTGGCGCAGACCCGACAGGTGAAGGGGCTTGGCAAGACTGCCCTCACTTCAGGCACCAGTTGTAAGTCCCGGGTCTCCAGGCTACTCACACTTCTGTCCCACTTGGCTACAAATTTGAGGGTTCCCATGACCTCCATTCTGGTTGGATGATTTGCCTGAATGACTCACAGAGCTCAGGAATGTGCTACAGGTTACAATTACAGTTTTAATATAATGGATATAAATGAGCAGCCAGGTGGAGAGATGCAGGGCAGCCAGGTCTGGGGCAGGGGTGGGGGCGGGGACAGTGGCAGGTGCAGGAGCTTCTGCCCCGCTGGAGTCAGGGTACTGCATCTTCCCAGAGCGTCAATTACGTTCACCAGCCAGGAAGCCCCCAAGCCTCACTGTTGCAGTGTTTGTCTGGGGTTTCGCTAAGTAGGCATGCATGATGAAATCTTTGGCATGTGATTGAACTCAATTTTCAGCTCCCTCTGCTCCCTGGAGATCAGGGCGTGGGGCTGAAATCTCCAACTCTCTAATCACATGCTTGGCCTTTCTGACATGGCCAGCCTCTCCCTTGAAACTATGCGAGGGCCACCTCCTTTGTGCAAACTCAGGTAGGAGTTATATAGGGGGCTGTTTCTGAATAACAAAGCACACTGGAATCACTCAGGAAATGCGAAGGGTTTGTGAAGCTCTGTGCCAGAAACCAGGGGCAAAGACAAACAGGTATTTTGATGAGATCACAGCACAACTTTGCTCATCTCAGAGTCCTGGCTTCAGATCCTGGCTTCTCCTTGCTGCGAGAGGCTCTGCCCTCTCATAGCCTGATATGCTTCCTGAGTAAGGTGAGGGGACTGACAGGACCTGCCTCTCAGGGTTGTTGTCCAAATTCAGTGGATAAGGCTGAGAAAGGCTTGATGGGAGATCAAGAAATGGCAGGATTCAGGATGGCAGTGATGCTGCGGTGAGGGGTACGCACAAACGCCACACTGTGGATACAGACCCCAGACAGTCCTTAAAGCTCTCAACACGTAAGGCTAGGACAGATAACTTGGTCAACATTTGGAATTTACTGTTGTTGTTGTTGTTTTGTTTTGTTTTTGAATCAGAGTCTTGCTCTGTTGCCCAGGCTGGAGTGCAGTGGCACAATCTCGGCTCACTGCAGCCTCTACCTCCTGGGCTCAAGAGATTCTCCTGCCTCAGCTTCCTGAGTAGCTGGGATTACAGGTGCATGCCACCATGCTCCACTAATTTTTGTATTTTTAGTAGAGACAGGGTTTCACCATGTTGGCCAGGCTGGTCTTGAACTCCTGACCTCAAGTGGTCCAACCGCCTCGGCCTCCCAAAGTGCTGGAGTTACAGGCATGAGCCACTGCGCCCGGCCTTGGAATTTACTGTTTTGAGAGAAGGTCTTGCTTGAAGATCCAAATAGTTTGAAAATTGATGAGAAGGATAGTTGCTGATGCTAAGACTGAGCCCTAATTAGCTATGGAGGAAACATGGGCATTTTAGGGACCACCCTCTTGAAGGTTAGTGGTCAGAACCACTAATCTTTCGGTTCTGAGAGGAAAGGGCCTCTCCAAACACCTCATGTCCAGGACTGTGAGTGATACATCCTAGTCTGAACAGCCCATGGGTTTGACCTGATGGCCTTTCCTTTTTTTTATTTTTTATTTTTTGAAACAGGGTCTTGCTCTGTTGCCCAGGCTGGAGTGCAGTGGTGCAATCATGGCTTGCTTCAGCTTCAACTTCCTGGGCTCAGATTACCCTCCCACCCCAACCTCCTGAGTAGCTGGGATTACAGGCACGCACCACCATGCCTGGTTAATTTTTGTATTTTTTTTTGTAGAGATAGGGTTTCATCATGTCGCCCAGGATGGTCTCGAACTCCTGAACCTGAGCCATCCACCCACCTTGGCCTCCCAAAGTTGATGGCTTTTCTTGAGCCATCAACTTGATTTTAATTGTCTTTATTATAGTCATTGTTTCTCAGGAAAAGAAATGAGCTGTGAAAACACTTTTGCAGTCTTGGAAGCTTGGTTGGTAATTGTGATCAGAAGTATCTCTTGGATATAAAGTACACGCCGAGTTGAACCAGGTTTCCTTCCGCTTCACTATCTGGAGTGTTCCAGAAGCAGGCTGACAGATGGGGGTTCCCGTGAGTATTCCTGGGCAGTCTCACTGCTGAGACCCTCGGCATGAGACCTCCAGCTGTTGAAAGTGAAGCACAGTGATAGGCCTCAGGCAGCCTGGTCACAGGGAGAGCATGGGGCATGAGGAGGTACGACTTCCAATCCCGGCTGTGCCTACGCATGTCTGAGCACCCTTGGGGAACTCATTTCCAATTCTTGGGCCTTGGTTTCCTCATTATAAAGTGAAAAGATTTGACCAGATTCCATGCATCTTTTTGCTCCCAGCTGTCACTGTGCATAGCATCGATGGTCCTAGCACAGCCGGCACTTCCGGAGCTGTTACCGAGCATTGACTACGTGACAGGCCCTGTGCTAACACTTTCCACAGTGTGTCTCACTGCCCCCTCCCAGAAAGTAGGACCTGTATCATCCTTATTTGTCGGGTGGGGAAATCGAGGCTCAGAGGTTGAGTGACTTGTTTTAGGGTCTCAGCTGGTCACTCGGGAGCTGGGTTAGAATCCAGTTGTGCCTGAGTCCACCGAATGAAAGCATTATTGGAAAGTGGCTTTATTAACACTGAGCCCCAGCGGAAAGGTCAGAGTGGATACGGTGTAAGACATCTGGAAAGCTTAAGGAGCGAGAGCTAGAGAGACAGAGAGAGAAACTAGACACACACACACACACACACACAGAAAGAGAGAGAGAGAGAGAGAAATCTCCGATTTCCTCCGTAACAGTCCCACACCCTTCTCTGCCCTGGCTCAGGGCTAGCCATGGCTGTCGTGGCTGCTTTCTGGCCAGCAGAAATGGATAACCTTGTCACCTGGGAGCGGCAGTGGCTGACGGCACTCCAGGAAGAAATCTTTGCCCTCTGGCTGGTAATAAAATAAGGAAAGCTTCAAGTAAGGTGACAGAGAACGGAAGTAAGAATCACGGCAAGGTTATCCTGAGAAAGGCAGAGCAGGTCTGCGTGTCAGCTGTGGGAGGACAGAGTCCTGGCGCTTGCTAACCTGCCCGGCTTGTCCGCCTGGAGTTATCATGAAGGCAGGAGGGAGGATGTTGAGCGGGAGGGGAATTGAAACCATTTGGTCTTGGGGCTGAGATTGTGTTTTACGTATTTGGCAAAGACATTTTCAGTCATTACCTGGATTAACCCTTGCAGGGAGCACAAAGAACAAACCCACGAATGTGGTCCTTTGCTGTGGAAACATGAGGCACTCAAGGAGCAGGCACACTCCCTTTGCACGCCGACCCCAGCAGAGGAGTGGAGACCCTACTTGAGGCCCAGGGCCTCACAGAGCTCCGTTAAGGACACCCAGACATCGTCTTGCCTTTTCAACAGATGACAATACCGTGTCCCCGCAGCTGGAAGGTGGGCTGCAAGTGTGATGGTTGCAGAAGAGGCTGCTCTCCTGGTTGCCTCTCTGAGTGGCTTTCTGCCTTGTCTTGTGTTTCCCCAAAACAGAACCCCCTTTCTGCCCCCACACATATTCTACCTCCTCACCAACAATAAAAACAAACCCAACTGGGAATGGTTGTACTTTGAGGCTCTGTAGGAAGGTTTGGGTCAGAACTGCCTACTCCATGCGGAACTCTGAGTGCCTTCATGGAGGTGGCAGGCCCAGGGTGTCCTAGCTATGGCAGGGCTGAGAATATCAAGCCCGTTGCGGGGGCACTAGTAATGCCAGCAGCACACACCGTAGCAATTGACAGTGACTTAAAAAGTGAAAAATGGAAATAATACGTTCCCAGAGCAAGACTCTTGGGAGAGTGATTTATCCATAGCATTGCCAATAAGCATCAATAGAAGAAAGGGAAAATTTTGGGTAGAGTTTTTTTTTAATTTTAATTTTAATTATTTTCTATTTTTAATTTTTTTTAAAGAAATCTGATCTTTAATACAATCTGTAAAACTCTTCAACTCCCTCTGGGACTGAGGGGCTTGCAAAACTCTGTTAAGAGTCTCCCCAGTTACATTCTCGGATTTTCTTTTTTCTTTTCTCTCTTTTGGAACAAAGCCTTTAAAGTTTTTATGATTTGTAACATATATTGATCAGATGTGGGTAAAAATCTCAAAACCATTCCCTCGGGTTAACTGTCTTGCTTATCTTTCCTTTCTGAAAAATGAAACTTGTGCATACCAAAAGGTTGGGGCAAAATAAATAAGAGTGATATTTCAGAGAAAAACCCAATGACGAATGAAAAACCCAAGGCTGACAGCCAGTGTCTGCAGAGGAGGAAACAGAGCAGATACTGACCATGAAGTAGCATCTGTGGCCTGTGGGCTACTCTGGAAATTGAGTGGAGTGGTCTGAGGCCGGTCACCAAGGGTGCTGCGGCTGGATTAGCAGAGAGCACATCTGTGTGTGTTCTGGGCATTATTTTCTTTTAATTAAGCTGAGGAATTACCTGCATCTTTATTGACAGAGAAACACTGAAACATTATTGTCAAACAGAAATAAATACCAGAGCTCTGGTCTCTTTCTTTGGAGGTGGTGGGGTTGGTGGGTGAGAGGCAGCTGAGGGTGGGCTGTGCAGGCTTGTTAATAGGGAGAAGCGTCACCCGGTAGGGGCCTTCTTCCCACAGCACAGCCATCTGATGCCATTTCTTGGCTACACACTAAAATGTATGACTGGTGTTCTGCGCTAGTCACTGAGCTAGGCTTGGTGTGTGAATTTATTTAAACCTCACAACAGCCCTGTAAATAGATCTAACTATCCTGGCGCTACAGGTGAGAAAAATGAAGTTCAGAAATGCTGAGCAGCCTCTTTGAGGCCCTGCAGCCTGTGATCAGTGAAGGTAGGATGAGGCTGAGGTGGGCTCTCTACTCCCCTGCTGGGGTTGGCCTGCACAGAGCTCCCCTATCCACAACCTCTCTGTTTTTAAGGCAGGGTCTTCGAAGCCAAACTGAGCGCAGGCAGCCAAGCAGCTGTTCAGCCCTCAGGCTGTGATTCCACAGTTGTCTCAAGAACTTGATGTGTGCCTGGGTCACCAATACCAGAACAGAGGATGTGGGCAGAAGGCCCAAGGGTGAGAATGCAACTTGCCTTCCTTTTCTTTTTTTAGGATTCAAGGGAGTGTGGGGGCTAGAGTTTTTCCAGTGTGGGAGGAAGGTGTTGGGCTCTAAACTAGATTGCGAACATGGAAACTCTGTAGGAGTATGAATATCAGAATGAAATATCATGATTAATAGAACTATTAGAAACCGGAACAATTATTTTGTCCTTGACTTGCATTTTTTGGACAACATTTTCCATTTACACAAAAGTTTGTATTGCAATGGATGAGACCTGAAATTTTGTAGAAATGATCTGGAAAGAAGTATGCAGAGCCGTATTCCCTTCCCTGGAAGGCGATCCTTGAGGCAACAGCATCCTTCCACTTAGGCACGGCACCAACAGGCCCACACACTTAGCAACCACATTATCCATTTGTTATTTCTTTTTAGTCTCAGCGGTATTGGTATAGTGGTTTTTGAAGGAGTTGACTCCATCGGTTGTAAACAGAGAGGGGACTGTGAATGACTTGAGAGGGGCATGAATAGATTGTGTGCTAGAAAATAATGGGCTTGTTAACCGTGACCCAGCTGATCTATAACACATTCCAAATTGTGCATTCACTTCTTTGCCAAGATTGGAAGCTGATATTTACAAATCCCCATAAATGATAAAGATGTGGTTCAAAAGAAGCAGCCATGCTATACCTCAATGCAGACCTTCCCAGTGTGGACCGGTTCAGGGTCCAGTGCGTTAGGATGGGATCACTGCGCCAGTGTACATCTGTGCTCCCACATTCCAGCCCTCAGACACAGCAAGGAATACTCACAGGAACCCCCATCTGTCAGCCTGCTTCTGGAACACTCCAGATAGTGAGGAGGGAGGACAGAGGGAAGGATCTCAGCAGTGCCAGCTCAGGGTACAGCTCTCCTGAAGTGCTGATGTGCTGCTTCTGAAGGCGAGTGCCAAGTGACTTCCAGGGGCTGTGGCATCATTGGGAGGCCACCATCCTACAGGCACTGCCTGGAGTAATGGCTAGAAACCCAATACAGATGGTTTTCTTGACTGACAAGTGTGCCCTTGAGACATTGTCACTAAAGGGAAAACCTTTTTGCTAGGGCCCATTGTCATTCAGTTTTATAGAATAAAGAGCAGGACTTGAGCCTGGGATTGAATCAGACTTTCCATAGCATGTGTGGACCTCTTGAAAAGAACATCATTTATAGTTGAAATTTTGTGTTTGTTGTCATTTCTGTAAAAATTTGAGGTTAGTCTTTTTATTAGCCATGTGATATCTCTGGGGTGGAATCAAACAGCGTCCCAGCGTTTTCCTCTGGAAGGCACATTTTACCTTCTAGGTGCATGGATTTTGTGCATTGGATTTGAATTCCCTAAGAATATTTCTCCAGAAATGAACCCAGTCTTGCAGAAGCTGCCTTTGGTAATATGCAGAGGCAATCTGGGTCTGTGTTAGTAGGAGGCGGTATCTTGCAGAGGTGGAGAGCGCAGGCCAAATGCCAGCTCTGCTATTAACCGGCAGCGGGAGCTTGTCAAGGTGTCTACAGTTTTGTACTTTAATATCCTCATCTGTCAAATGGAATGATGATACTAAACTACGCTTCATAGGCTTGTTGTGAGGATTAAACAAGTTAATACATATCAAGGGCGTAGAGCACATCCTGACACGTGGCATGCACTCAACTGTGCTTGTTAGCAGTGCTGCTGAAGGAGCTATGAGTTCTGACATACAGGAGAATTGTGTGCTGGACTTCCAGTACTGCACACTTGCCTTCTGAAATCTGCCTAATATTGTTCCCTGGTCATCTTCAGAGACACTTTTTTTTTCCCAGTCAGCTCTGTGCAAGCACATTTCTTCCTTTTGTGCTATCAGGAAGGAATTGAAGATGGTTCAAAACTATGAGAGGAGGCAAGTGTGATAAAGTTTTCCATGAGGACCAAGTCAGCCTTTCTAAATGTCTCTCTCTCATACTCAGAATAGCAGCTGCTCCATTTCAGCAAGACGAAGCACTTGATTCCTGGAAAATGTGATAAGAGAGTAATCCGGTCTTGCTTTTTGACTTTGCTTGCAGATTCTGCTCAGACTCACTTTCACCTGGACTGCTTTTTATGTACTCTTCTTCTGGCAGTTTCTGGATGACCTCTCTCGCCTTGCCTTCCAAACGCCTTCTTTGGTAAAACTTTTGACATACACAATGAACAGTGCACACACCATGATGAATTATTACATAATCAACATGCTTGTCTATATCCCACCTAAATACAGATATTGAACATTGCAAGCACTCAATACGCTTCCTCATGCCTCCTCATAAGCATTACTTCCTTCAACATTAGCCAGTATCCTGACTTTTCTCACAGTAGATTAATTTTTGGGTGTTTTAAAACTATGTATAAATGTAACTGCATGGTTTCATTCTTTTGAGCTTGGCTTCTTTTGCTTAATATTCTGCCTGTGAGATTCCTCTACATTGTTGACAGTGGTAGCGCTTTCTTTTCCATTGTTGTATAGGGCTCCATTGTATAAATTTTATCCATACATTTGATTTATTCATCCACTCTTTTTTAATGGACATTTGGGTTGTTTTCAGTTTTTGACTACCATGAATAATGCTACTATGAACATGCCTTTTGGTGACTACATGTAGGCATTTCTGTTGAGTCTGTGCCTAGGAGTGGAACTGATGAGTCATAAGGCATGCAACTGTTCAGCTTCAGTAAATGCTGTCTAATAGTTGTCAAAAGTGCTTGAACCAACTTATATTCTACTAGCAGTATATGAGTATTCCTTTGCTGAACATCCTCACCAACACTTGGTATTATTAGTTTATTTTCTGGAGTGTGTGTAGTAGTATCTCATTGTGGCCTCAATTGTATTTCTTTGATGATTAATAATGTCCTGTACGTTTTCATATTTTTTTTTTTGCCATTTGGATATCTCCTTTTTTGAAGGGCCTATTTACATTATTTGCTCAATTTTTAAATTGGGTTATCAGACCTTGTCTGATTTATAGATGTTCTTTATATATCCTGTATAGGAATCCCTTGTTGGATACCTATGCTACGGTTACTTTGTCCTACTAGATTATTTGCTTTTTTGCTTTCTGAATAGTGTCTTTTTTCCTCCCCCAACCTCATCAATAACCTCTAATTTATCTTCTGTCTGTATAAATGTAACTATTATTTGTTCTTTTGTTCCGGTTATTTTTTTTTTTTTTTTTCTGAGATGGAGTTTTGCTCTTGTTGCCCAGGCTGGAGTGCAATGGCACAATCTCAGCTCACCACAACCTCCACCTCCCAGGTTCAAGCAATTCTCCTGCCTCAGCCTCCCAAATAGCTGGGATAATAGAGATGCACCACCACGCCCGGCTAATTCTGTATTTTTAGTAGAGATGGGGTTTCTCCATGTTGGTCAGGCTGGTCTCAAATTCCAGACCTCAGGTGATCCGCCTGCCTCAGACTCCCAAAGTGCTGGGTTTACAGATGTGAGCCACCACACCCGGCCTTGTTTCTGTTTTTTAAACTTAGTATCATGTCTTCAAGGTTTACCCATGTTGTAGCATGTATTAAAACTTCATTCCTTTTTGTGGCTGAATAATATTCCATTGTATGTGTACAACTTATTTTATTCACTCATTTGTCTGTTGATGAGCAATTAAGTTGTTTGTAACTTTTGGCTATTGTGAATAATGCTGCAATGAACATTGACATAAAAATATCTGTTCAAGTTTCTGTTTTTAATTCCTTTTGATTTATACCTAGGATTGAATTGCTGGATCATATGGTAATTTAATGTTTAGCTTTTTGAGAAACTGCCAAACTGCTTTTATAGTAGCTGGAGCTCTTTACATTCCCACCAGAAATATATGAGAGTTCCAACTCTCCACAGCTTTACCAATGATTATCTTCCTTAGCATTTTTTTTAAAATAAAAACTATCTTAAAGGTTGTAAAGTAGTATCTCATTGTGGTTTTGATATGCATATCTCTGATGATGTTCAACATTTTTTCATGTGCTTAGTGGCATTTATGTATCTTCCTTGGAAAAATTTTTATTCAAATCATTTTTTTCACTTTAAAATTGTGTGACTTGTCTTTTTAGCTATGTAAGTGTTATTTATATATTCTAAATAATAGACTCTTATTAGATATGTAATTTTTTCCTACTATGTGCATTGTTTCTCATTTTCTTGATAGTGTACTTTGACACACAAAATTTTTAATTTTAATAAATTCTGATTAATTTATTTTTTCTTCAGTTGCTTGCGTTTTCAGTGTCATAGTCAATAAGCCATTGCTTAATCCAATATTATGAAGACTTGCACCTATGTTTTTGTCTAGTTTTATCGTTCATTTCTTATATTCAAGTTGATACATTTTGAATTAATTTTTTTATATTGAGTGAGGAAAGGGTTCAACTTTATTCTTTTTCATGTGTATATCTTGCTATCCCAATACCATTTGATGAAGGGAGTATTCTTTTTTTTTTTAATTGAGATGGAGTCTTGCTCTGTTGCCCAGGCTGGAATGCAATGACATGATCTCAGCTCACTGCAACCTCTGCTTCCTGAGTCTAAGCAATTCTCCTACCTCAGTCCCTCCCAGGGATTACAGGCACCTGCCACCATGCCTGGCTAATGTTTGTATTTTTAGTAGAGATCGGGTTTCAGCATGTTGGTCAGACTGGTCTCAAACTCCTGGCCTCAGGTGATCCACCTGCTCTGGCCTCCCAAAGTGCTGGGATTATAGGCATAAGCCACCGCACCCAGCCGAAGGGAGTATTCTTTAGTTATTGAATGCATGGAGTGCTTTATAGACATAAGACTAGTTTGCTTATACCGTTGTTAATGTCTTATATTTCTTTGAAGATCTTCTGTCTGGTTTTCTACACATTATTGAAACTGGATTTTTTTAAAAATTCAGGTTGAAATAGATATAGATTCAGGTTGCAATATACATAGTTCTACCTGATTGTAAGCTATTGTTGGATCTTGAATCTTACTGTGATTGGAAAAAAAAAAGAAAGTGGAGTATTGAACTTTCTATTATTATGGAATTGTCTATTTCTCCCTTCAATTCAATCATTTCTTGCTTCATGTATTTTATGGGTATATTGTTAGATGCATATACATATATAATTGTTGTATCTTCTTGGTTGATTGACACTTTTATCTTTCTAAATGTTCTATCACTACAGTAACAAAAATTTTTTTCTTGAAGATTATTTAAAAAATATTAGTATAGCCACTCAGCTTTCTTTTGGTTACTGTTTGCATGGTGTATCTTTTTCCATTCTTTTATTTTCAACCTATTTGTGTCTTTAACTCTAAAGAATGGATCTCATATTCAACATATATTTGGTTCATTGAAAAAACAGTTCTGCCAATCTCAACCTAATAGGAGAGATTAACCCATTTATATTTAATATAATTGCTAATAAGATAGTATTTAGGTTTGCCATTTTTGCTATTTGCTTTTTATATGTCTTATGTATTTTTGCCCCTCAGTTTCTCCATTGCTGCATTCCCTTCTTGTTACATAAATATTTTCTAGAGTACCAATTTAATACACTTGTTATTTCTTTTAATATGTGTGTGTGTTTCTAGTGAACATATATACATATGTATTTACAAATGCATAGTGGGAGTCCCACAAATATAAATAAATACATATTTATTTATATATAAAATGTTTGTGTATATATACACATATATAATTATATTTATAAATATATAATATACAGACTTATTTATAAATATAATTATATATATATGCACATATATATATCTCTATATAATTTTCTTAGTGGTTGTCCTGGGGATTAACATTAACATCTTAATTTATAACAATCTAATTTATAAAAATTAGATTAATAACTACTCAATTTCAGTGGTATGCAATACCTTTGCTCCTATATAGTTTCATTTGCTTCTTTGTGCTCTTATTGCCACAAATTACCTCTTTATACATTGTATGTCCATCAACTTAGATTTATAATTATTGCGTTAGGCAGTTGTTTCTCAAATCAGATAGAAAAAAGGAATTATCCGCAAACATTCAATTATACTCTCTTTTACATTTATCTGTGTATTTACCTTTGCCAGTACTCTTTATTTCTGCCTGTGGACTCAAGCTACTTTAATTTCATTTCAGCCTGTAGAACTCCATTTAATATTTCTTATAGACCAGGCGCTCTGGGCACAAGCCCTGTCAGTTTTGGTTTATGTTGGATATCTTAATTTCTTCTTTTTTAAAGGATAGTTTTGCTAGATATAGAATTCTTGGTTGCCGATTTTTTTCTTTCAGCTCTTTGAACATGTAATCTCACTGCCTTTTGGCCTCCATGGTTTCTGATGAGAAATTAGCTATTATTCTTACTGGCAAATCTTTGTATATGATAAGTCACTTCTCTCTTGCTGCTTTTAAGATTTCTATCTGTCTTGAGCTTTCAACCATGTCTTGGTTGGGGTATAGTTGAGTTTATCTTTTTTGTAGTTCTTGTAGCTTCTCATATGTGTAGATTAAAATTTTTCATAAAATTTGGGAGGCCTTTGGCCTGTTTGTTTAAATATTGTTTTTACACATTCTCTTTATCCTGTCCTTCTGGGGCACCCACTGTACATTTGATAGTATGCTTGATGGTGTCCCAGAAGTCACTGCACTCTGTTCATTTTTCTTTATTCTTTTCTCCTTCTGTTCCTCATATTGGATTATCTCAATTGACATATCTTCAAATTTGCAGATTCTTTTTTTTTCTGCCTGCTCATTTTGCTCTTTATTTCTTGTAATCATTTTTCATTTCAGTTATTGTACTTTTCAACTCCAGTGTTTCTATTTAATTTCTTTTAATAATTAATAATAAAATAATCTCTTTATTGATATTATCTATTTGTTAAAGCATTGTTTTTATACTTTCTTTAGTTATTTAACCATAACTATTTTGATTTTTAAGAGAGGATAGCTGATTTAAAATAGCTGATTGTCTAGTAATTCCAATGCCCGGGTTTCCACGTGGACAGTTTGTATTAATTTCTATTTTTTCTGCATACCAGTTATTCTTTTTTTTGTGTGTTTTTGAATGTCTCTCCCCCCTCCTTTTTTTGTTTTGAAAATTGGACATTTCAAATGATACAGTGTGGCAACTCTGGAAATAATATTTTCTTTTGTTTGTTGTTGTTGCTTCTTGTCTTAGTAGTTATTGTTTGTTTAGTGATTTTTATGAACTGATTAGTTAAAGTCTGTGCTTTGTAGTATGTGGCCACTGAAGTCTCTACTTGCTTTACACGGTGGCTGGCTAATAACTTGACAAAGATTTCTTTAAATGATTAACCAGTAAGTCTCCCAGTCTTTGTGTTTCTGCCGAGCACTTCTCTGTGGGTGCTGGGATGCTGCTTAACGATCAGCCAGCTAGTTGACCACTATGCCTTAGCCTTCGCTTCTTGCTTGGAGAGTCTTAAGGTCAGTTAGAGGTAAGAGACTGGAGCTTTCTCAGGTATTTTCCTGAGCACACTCACACTCCTTGTAGATTCCCAGGACTGTGCGGGAGCTCTTCAAAGCCCATGTAGATATCTCGCTTCTCAGCTTTTCCTTTTAAGTGTTTTGGTTAGCCTATTGTTTGGCCCAACTATTATCTATTACCTCAGGTAGCTGTAATTAAAAGATATTCAACAAAGGCCTCTGAAGAGAAGAAAGTTAGAGTGACACCTTTCCAGTATCTGCCAGGGAAACACCAAATAGGCCAAATAATAACTTTTTGTTGGGATTAAGGCTTTTAAAAGTACTCTAGACCTATAATACTCTGTCAGGCACTGGGAATGTGGCTGTTAATCTTCCCAGCCACAGAGCTGGGAAGTCAAGGATGAGACTAGAGTATGTTCAGTTGCCACAAAGCTGGCTTTTGGCTTTTCTTTATGAGATTCAGCAATGTTTCTTGATTAAATTCTCCCTGGGTTGCTGGGAGCTTTTGATTAATTTTCAGACTTCTGGAAAAAGTTGATTTTGAGAATTTTTACCCATTTTTTATTGCTTTTATGGAGGGGAAGTTTTTGGAATTCATTACTCTTCTGTTTTTGCTGATGTCTTCTCAGCATTTTAATTGATTTATTTATCTCCTATATAATTATGCCTATTCTTATATATATATATATTCTTTTATATATATATATATATATATATATATATGTATTTTCTTTTTTAGATGGAGTCTCTCACTCTGTCACCCAGGCTGGAGTGCAGTGGCGTGATCTTGGCTCACTGTAACCTCCGCCTCCTGGGTTCAAGTGATGCTCCTGCCTCAGCCTCCCAAGTAGCTGGGACTACAGGTGCATGCCACCATGCCTGGATAATTTTTATATTTTTAATAGAGATGGGATTTTGCCATCTTGGCCAGGCTGGTCTTGAACTCCTGATCTCAGATGATCCACCCACCTTGGCTGCCCAAAGTGCTGGGATTATAGGCATGAGCCACCACCTAGAATAGATAAATTCTGTTATATTTTTATCTCTATAACAAAAGGACCTAGGATTCATATGGAAATGAGCTTCATTACTGCTATTTCAAATGTACAAGTCATCAAAAGTGTCGCAATGTTTTTGTCACGTGGTATTTCCCTGCTTTGATCTCAAAATAACTACCTACTGTCAAAAGGATCCAAGAGAATACATGTGAAACACAGACACATGTCTTATTTTCCTATGCATATAATCTGTTTTACCTTTCTTTTTCTCTCTCTTCCTGCCTCTTTTTGTATTAATAAAGTGTTTTTATCATTTGATTTCCACTTTGCATTAAGTCATTAGTTTTTTAAACCTTGGCCAATTACATCCAAATACAAATGAATATTTTTACCATTTCTCAGTCAATGTTATAACCTTAGAACACTTTAACTCTATTTACCCCTCTCATGCCTTTGTGCTCTTACAGTAATCATAAATTTTAATTCTACATATATTTTAGTTTCTGTAAGCCATCATCATTATCGTTTTGTACAACCAATATTTGTCTACATTTACCCAATATAGAATGTTTTCCTATGTTGTGAGCTGTTTTCTTTCAGCCTTAAAGAAAAACCATTCCACTGTTCCTACTGCAAAGTTAACCATAAGACTCCCTGTTGCTCCTTTGAAGATAATATCGTTTCCTCCCTCTAGGTACTTTTAATATTTTCTTTTGTCTTTAGTTTTCTCTGATTTTATTATAGTACACTGCAGAAGGTGCTGTCTGTGTTCCACGTGCATTCCCTTGGATCCTTTTGACAATAGGTAGTTGTATTGAGATCAAAGCAGGGAAATACCAAGTGACAAAAAATTGCAACACTTTTGATGTTTTATAAATTTGAAATAGCAGTAATGAAGTTCATTACCATATGAACTTCAGGTCTTTTTGTTATACAGATAAAAATACAAAACAAGCCTAATTCTCAGCATATCATGTGTACTCTGTAAATGTTACAAATAAATATTTCAGTAATCTTTTCAATGAGGGAATAAATGAATGAATCAGCCCAAATTAATGACCAGGCCAAATTAAAGATATATGGGCCTCAGTTTTGATCTGGCACTCATTTCATTTTGTTGAACACATCCCTGAAACTCTCTCGGGGCCACTTTCTTCAGTTTATTTATTCATCTGTAACAGGAGGGTACTGGTGTGGAACATCTTTAGGTTATCTTTTAGCTCTACTAGTCTGTGCAATATCTGAAACAAAGTATCTCTATGCGCTGCAGCCAACCCCCGTTGGTGGCTTCTCAGTCTGTCCCAGGGCTTCCACACAAAATGGACTTGCCTAACTCATACATTTTTCTCTGTGGGTGCCTCACTTCAGTGCAGGAATAAGAAGATGATGAGGGTTGCTCTGTTCTACCCCAGATCAGACATTTCCTGTGCTCCCTCTAGCTCTGTGTCACCACCTTTGCTTTGCTTCGTGCCTGCACATCCATCTTTATGTCTGCTGCCTTCTTCCTGTCTATGTGTCTACCCAGTGCCTGGTGTAACATCTGACCCATGGCAGGCTCTCACTGAATCACGAAGGGGGTTCCTCTGCTTCTAATGGCACAGTCTTCTTCCTATCAAGTGGAAACATTTTTTTCCTCCTCCAGATGAAATTTATATTTAATGGTGGGAAAGAGATTGTTTTAAAAAAAGTGTGAACCAGAACTGCTCAGAAGCTTTTCCTTCAGTGCAAGTTACTCACCTGTGGGAAGAGCAAATTAGGAGAAGGAGGGAAGGTGCTTGACTCAGCTTCCCTCTTCTGGCTGTGCTTCCCGTTTCCCCTGCTCACCCTTCATTGCCCACTAACAGAGGCACCTTGGGACAGAAACCTGTCTTGGTCTCTGCTTCTCCTTCTGCATATTAGGCGCTTATGACATCTCTGTGAGAAATATCAGATGAGATGATGCTTGTAATAGCCATAGCAGAGTTTCTAACTGAATATGTGTTCATGATTGTTTTTCCACAGCCTCTGAGACATGGTAGATAGTCAAGATCAATTTCCTCCTTTCTTCTTGGCTCAGCGGTGTTTGAGCACCAAGTCAAATCCTGACTTCTCTCTCTACTTCAGGAATCATAGGAAGACTGTAAAGTGGGAATGTTACCTCTTCTGATGCTTTATGGTTCCCAGCTGAGGTTGCAGGTGTGGGCTTCCTGGAAAACACTGTTGTACTCTTGAAGGAACTCTTTCCCAGTTAGTTAGTTTGCTGAACTGAATGGTCCCTCATTCATGGGCTTGCCTACATTTCACAAAATTGCAGATTTACTTCTTTTAAATAAAAAGAGGAGTTTCCTTTGGAGACGTCAGCAAAGTCCTGTGAGAAGGCATAAATCTGCCAGGGATGACACATGGGTGCCCACCCTGGGTCACGGTTGCTCTGTCATAACTGCCCTTTGCAAATAGAGGCAATAACATCAGATACGAAAGAAAGAAAAGTCACTGAGGGGTTAACATTGGGTGAAACCCCTCTAGTAATTCAATAAGTCACAGTCCACAAAACCACAGTTTATTGTGATGATTGTTGTTTCATGTTAGAATTCTGAGAATTAGCGACAGAGCAATGTCAGATATTGTGCCTCCTTAGTGTGAATTCACTATTTTTATAACATTCATCATCTTGATCTTCATCAGCTAGCAAAAGAAACCACATCATCTGTTGAGGATTCGTTTTTTTCTCCCTTTATTAACCAAAGTCTTTTATTCTAGATTTATATCTGGTTTCCTTGACTTTTAACAAAAGGATTCTTAAGATGATTAATTTTGTTGAAGCCTCTGGGTTTGATTTTCTATGGTAGGGAGTGGCAGGGGTGTGGACTTTGGTTCTCACCCTTTCTTAAGCAGCACACCAACCTTCCACATGATGTTTTTTCCTGTTGGAGTAGCTGCTGAACTTGGAAACTCTCTTTTCTAGTTTATGTCAAGTGTTATAAGAACCTAGACAACAAAAAGTTCTGAGTGATTTTATAATCAAACAACACAAGCAGACATTCCTGTGAAAAGGCACCTGGATCAGCACGGCAATGGAGTAGGAAAAGATGGCCAGGATGTTACTACTGTGTGTGTATGCATGCATGCCTGTGTGTGCTTCAGGGGACTAGGAGTTATTCAGGGGCTCTGTACTGGGACCCGGGACCTGGGGAGGCATCATTGCATAGTGGCTAATGGACAACCTCTGGGGTCCAACCAATTTGGGATCCCATCCCTACTTTCCATTTAGGGGCTGTGGCTGTATGACCTTGCAAAAGGGACACAGCTTCTCTATGATGCTGTATCCCTGTTATGGGCTGAATTGTATCCTCCCAAATCTATATGTTGAAGTCCTAACCTCCAGTACCTCAGAATGTAGCTGTACTTGGAGACAAGGTCTGCAGTCGTTTGCTGTGACAGCCCTAGCAAATGAATACACTCCCATTCCATATAATGGAGATGATAACACTAATAGTTACCTAACAGGACTGTAGAGAAGACTGAACAAGACCAGGCATGTAAAGCTCTCAGCAGAGGCCTGATGCAATGCATGCATTATGACCGTATGTATTACTTTCTATTGTTGCAGTAACAAATCATCACAAACTCTGTGACATAAAACAACACAAATCTACCATCTTACCATTCTGGAGGTCAGAAGTACAACATGGATCTCACTATGTGAAAATCAAGGTGTTGACAGACCTGTGTTTCTTTCTGGAGACTCTAAGGGAGAATCTCTTTCCTTGTTTATCTGGGTTATTTGCAGAACTCAGTTCCAAGTGGTTGTGGGACTGAATTCTCCATTTTCTTGCTGGCTGTAGACTAAGGGCCATTCCTAGCTTCTGGAGGCCATCACATTTCTTGGCTTGTGGCTTCCTTCCCCCATCTTCAAAGCCAACAATGGTGGGTTGAACCCTACTCATCACATCTCTGACTAACTCTTCTGCTGCTCTATCTTTTTTTTATTTTTTATTTTTTTCATAGAGATGGGGTCTTGCTATGGGGTTGCCTAGACTGGCCTTGAATTCCTGGCCTCAAGGAATTCTTCTGCCTTGGCCTCCCTTGGCCCTGGGATTACAGGCAGGAGCCAGCATGACTGACCCCTCTTTTGTTTTTAATAGCTCACGTGATTCAGTTGGGCCCACTAGATAATCCAGGATAATCACTTTAGCAGCTGTTTAACAACCTTAATTCCTTCTGCAACCTTAATTCCTTTTTGCCATATAACCAGTAATCTGTAATACTGGAACCTGTAACATCTTTATACTCAGGGTCCAGGAATTATTAGGCAGACATCTTTGTAGGGCAGCTATTCTTCCTACCATGCCATCACAATCATCATCCTCATTCAGAATGCACTGGACTTGGGTTTGAGAGCCCCCTTTCTTGAGGAAAGCCTTGCCCCAAAGGTGAAGAGAAAGACAGGGGAGAGGCTGGCTGAAATTCTCCTCCTTCAGCACTAGCCAAGGGGGAGTTTCTGGATGTTTAGGTGGTGACATGTAGAGAGATGTGGGTCCTCGAGGTGGCTGAAATTATGCTAATCTGTGCCCTCAGACAGACTGGTTCTGACAGCATGGCCCTGCATCTCAGCTCTGAGACAGCCTGTGGAAGGAAGAGAGAATGGATGCCTCAGCCGGCATCTCTGTGTGAAAGTGGCTCAGTGGCAACACACACATGTGTCCGTGTACACACACACACCCCCACCCACCCACCCCCCCCTGGGGGCTTGATTAGAAAACTGTAAGAGTTCAAAGAACTTAGATTAAGTACAGAAGATTCATAACTTTTAAATCTATAAAACATGCTTCTTTCCGTGTGATACCAATATCGCACCCCTACTATGTGTCAGGCCCAGGGCCAGGTGCTGTCGGTGCATTAGCTCTCTTAGGATTGCCCAAAGCTCTGCGAGGATTTCCCCTTTTACTAATGACAGAACTAAGGTGTAGAAAGGTGGAGGGTGAAGGCTATTACTCAAGGCCCTCAAGTGGTAAGTGGTGGAGCCCCGCAGTGCCTTCAGTGAACACAAGGAATAGACGGCCTTACGACACAACACAGAGGACTTAGGTTAGACATGAGACTAGCTTGGGGAAAACAAAGCTTACTGCAAGGCTTTGCAATGAATTACTAGGAGCCTGTGGAATCTTCTGAATGCCATGGGAAATAGGATGGTTTCTTAATAGCCAGAAAGGTGGAAGCAACACAAGTGTCCATAGAAGGATAAATGGATAAACAATGTGGTATGTCCATAAAATGGAAAACAATTAAGCTTTAAAAAGAAAAGACCTTTTGGACATATGCAACAACATGGATGAACCTTGAGGATATTATGCTGAGTGAGATAAGCCAGTCACAAAAAGACAAATACCGTATGCTTCCACTTATTTGAGGTATCTAGAGTTGTCAAATTCATAGAGACAGAAAGTAGAATGGTGGTTGCCAGGGGCAGGCAGGGAGAGGGGAGCAGGGAGCCAATGTTTAATGGGTATGGAGTTTCAAACGAGATGATGAAACTCATCATAGATGGTGGTGATGGTTACACAATAATGTGAATGTACTTCATGCCACTGAACAGTACACTTATGGTGAATTTTAGGTTACGTGTATTTTACCACAATTAAAACAATAGGATGGTTAAATGTGGTAATTCATGAAGGTGAGTGCTCGTCTTTAAGACAGGCTGTCATGCCCTCGGGTGCCATGTGACTTGCTGTGAATACTGATATAACTATCGTGTCATCCCCCATCCTGGTCCATGTTCCCTGATGTTCTCTTGATTGTTAGCTGGTAATTCTGCCCCTTATGCTTAGCTTTTAATGCATCACATGGTTGAGAGCTCTCCACCAGTGCTCTACTGACTTGGGCCCCCCGGGGTGGTGTTTTTGTGGGTAAGCCTGGGTTTGTGGTTTCTAAGACATTGACTAGGTTTTATGTTGCATGCCTGGGAAGAAGACCTGGGTGCTTTTTGCAAGAAAAAAGCCTTGTGCCTGATTCACAGGTGGGTGAGTTTTGAAGAATATTAGGTATACTTAAGTGTACTTAGGAATCTTAGGTAGATTGACTGCAGAATGTGTGATCCAAAAAGGAAAACAACGTGTGATCTTGTTTTTGGTGCAGATGGAAACATAAAAGAATTTGTGCTTCTCTCAAAGTTCCAGAAATTTTGAGGCACAACTGTTGGTAAATCAAAGAGGACCTTTAAGATTAGATTTTGGTGGTAGATATCTTTGCATAATGCCTCCTTTTAGCCCACTGAAGTTCTTTTCCTTCATGACTATTTTGCAGTTCTCCTAAAAGAGTTCAAGTCCAAAACTTTGTGATTGCCTCTTCCTTCTTTCTTCCCCACAGCCAGTTGGAGGTGGTAGCCGTTAGTGCAGGGACTAGTAAGGTTGGGTATCCTTTTAGCTACTTTGTGCCTGTTTCTCTTTGTGTAAATTGCCTATTTTAAAAAATCCTCCTATTTTAAAAAAAGGATTATTACTGTTTTCTTATGAAATTGCTTATAAATTCTGGACACTAATTCTTTTTTTTTTTTTGAGACAGAGTCTCACTCTGTCGCCCAGGCTGGAGTGCAGTGGCGGGATCTCAGCTCACTGCAAGCTCCGCCTCCCGGGTTCACGCCATTCTCCTGCCTCAGTCTCCCGAGTAGCTGGGACTACAGGCACCCGCCACCTCGCCCGGCTAGTTTTTTGTATTTTTTAGTAGAGACGGGGTTTCACCGTGTTAGCCAGGATGGTCTCGATCTCCTGACCTCGTGATCTGCCCGTCTCAGCCTCCCAAAGTGCTAGGATTACAGGCTTGAGCCACCACGCCTGGCCTGGACACTAATTCTTTATTGGCACAGTGTGTTACCATTTTTTCCGTTCCAATCTGTTGTTTTCAAACTGTATTTTTACTGTTGTACATAATTGAGATATGTATGTGGTCCTTTTCTTTATAGCTGTTGCATTTCATTTCTACTCTACTCTAGATTTACCAAAATGTGATCTTACAGTTTTTTTTAATGCTTCTATAGTGTGTATTTTATGTTTGTTCTTTAATCCACTTGGAATTCATTTTTGTGTGTATAATGTGAGGTAGGAATCTAAACTTTATTTTGTCCCACATAGATACTGGATTGAATCCCCAAATTTTATTTTTATTTTTTAATTTTAGAACGAGATGTTACTTTGTCACCAGGCTGAGGTTTAGCGGCATGATAATAGCTCACTGTAGCCTCGAACTACTGGGCTCAAGCTATCCTCCTGCCTCAGCCTCCCAAGTAGTTAGGACTACAGGTGTGCATCACCGTGCCTGGTTACTGCTCATTTTTCTTATTTTTTTTTTTTCCTTTTTCTTGGTAGAGATGGGGTCTTTCTATGTTGTCCAGGCTGGTCTCAAACCCCTGTGCTCAAGCAATCCTACTGCCTCAGCCTCCCAAAGTGCTGGGATTACTGGTGTGAGCCACTGTGTCCCGCCAAAATTGAATTTCCCAGTGATCTGAGATCCTATCACTTTCATATTCAGTGGCCTACATACCCATATCTACACCCACACACTCTCCTAAATTATACATTATTGACTCCTCTCTTGTATTTAGAGTTATTTATCTAGTTTTTGATCTAGTTTTCAAGAAAAGCATTTTTTATTTTATTGAGCAACTCTACTGCTTTATTACCTCAAATTCATTTATGCTTTTTATATTTATTAATTCTACACTTCCTTGTTTTTCTTTTTGAGTTGAATGTTCTATGCATTTATTTTCACTTTCAGAATTATCTAATATTTGCATTAAAGACTATGTTTTTTTCAGAATATCTTTCTGACTGCAACTTATGGGTTTCGATATGCAGTACCCTGTGTTTGTTTTCAAATAGTTTATAATCCTCTTTGAGTTTTACTGTTTTTTAAAAGGTTGTTTTAAAGTTCTCAAATGAATTGGATTTTTGTTTCTTCTTTTGCTATTAATTTATATTTTATGAAATTGTGTTTGGTGAAGGTGCCCTGTGAGGTTTCTGCTTTGAGAAACCTGCCGAGGTTTTCTTTGAAGCTGATAGTGATCAATTTTTGGACAGGTTTTTTTGGTATTTGCAATGAATGTGTATTTTCTGCTTGTTGGATACAAAGTTCTCTATTAAATAATTTCTGTTGGTAATATTTTTTAAATCTTCTAAATTATTACTTTTCTTGGATCTATTCAATCTGTTGATTTTTGAAAGAAGTGGATTAAAATATTCATTGTGAGATGGACTCATCTATTTCTTGTCTATCAGTTTTTAAATTAAATATTTTGGGATTAGTTGTTAGCTGCATAAAGATAGATGATTTTTATATAGGTTCTACCTTTTTTAAAATTAGAAATATTTTTATTTGTCTCCTTTGATGCTTTTATCTTTGAACTCTGTTGTCTGAAATTAACATTATTGATCTGGTATCTATTTGTTAGTGTTTGTCTGCGATGCCTTTTGTTGTGTTTTGCTTTAGCCTTCTTGCATTATTTTATTTCAGGAGTGTCCCTTATTCTCAGAATTTCTGCCTTTACAGAGAAATTCAACCTTGAATTTGTACTGGTCACCGATCTGTTAGAATTTATTTTTGCCATGTTACTTCATCTCTAAAATGCTACTGGTTCTTCTCCTTTTTGATTAAAAAAAACCAAACAACTTCTTACCTTCTGTTGGATATTCTTCTTTTTGTTGCTTTCATTTTTATTCTAATGGTTTGAAAGCAATATATCTCAATTATACATTTTTGTCTAGTGATTATTCCTAAAACTGCAATTTATACATTGACACTTATTTTCCCTATCAATGTCAATTTAATTTCATCGATATTCCTCATTGTTTACTGTATTATCTGAATAAAACAAGAAACTTAACTTTTATTTCCCCTGCCATCACCACCTCTCATTTAAGATTATATGGAATGATCATCAAGAGTATTATCTTTTCTTGTGATTGATAGTTGTTTAGATGTAAGTATATATTGCTCTTTTCTTACCACCTAAAAAAAAATTCCCTGACAGTCTCTTGGATCATACCGCATTTTGCTGTAGGATATCCTTTAGTAATTCTTTCAGAGAAGGTGTCTGAATATTAAACTTCCTATTTCCTTATTAATCAGGTGTTGCTGCATTAATGCCATCTAATAATTAATACATGACTTTGTGACTTATAATGGCAAACATATATTTTCCTTGTTTGTGGATCTTTGGGTCAGCTGGAATTTGTCTGCTTCTGGTTGGACTTGGCTGGACTTAGCTCCAGCTGTAAGTTGAATTTGAGTCTGTTCCATGTGTCTGGTTCTGGGAGCAGTGGCTCCCTGGGGCATATTCTTCTCGTGGCAAATCGCAGGAGCTCAAGAGGCCAGGAAAACCATGCAGACGCATCCCAATTTTTGCTCACATATCATTGGCCAAAGCAAATCATCTGGCCAAGCCCAAAATCAATGGGGTGGGGTGATAGGGTCCCATATTCGAGGGAGAAAGTGAGTAACTGGAAGCAATAATCCAATTTGCCATGACATAACTGGAAACAGTTTTCTTTTTCCTCACACTTGAATGATAGTTTGGTTGAGTATAGGATTTTATGTTCCTTTAATTTCTTTTCTTTTTCTTTTTCTTAAAAAATTAATCCTGTCCTCTCTTATGCCTTGAAGATTTTACTTGTTCTCTTTTTAGTAGTTTTTACTTTAAAAATTTTAAATTTCTATTCTTAAAAGAGTGTATACCTATGATTGGTATCAAATTAATTATGTCTATTTAAAGATTGTCTTCTGTTTCTTCCTAATTCTTTTTCTGGATAATTTATTTTTCTATTCGTGTGTTTGAAGCTTTTTTTTTTTTTGATGGGTGATAGTCTTCTTTAAATACTCATGCTTTTGTTGATGTCCTTTTCAGTTTGTATTGAAGGTTATCTGACTGATATTTTCCCTTTATTACAGTCTAATGACAGGGATGGTATGGGGCAGGCAAGGCTGTGCAGTGAGTAGGCCGTCTGTGTGTTATGGTTCGAATGTGTCCCCCAAAAGAGATGTGTTGGAAACATAATCCCCAATGCAACAGTGTTGAGAGATAGAAACTTTAAGAAGTGATTATGGCATGAGGGGTCTACCCTCATGAATAGATTAATGTTGTTATTTGGGGAATAGGTTTATTATCTCAAGAGTGGGCCCTTATGAAGAGTGAGTTTGGCGCCTTCTCTCACACTCTCTCTCACTCATGTGATGGCTTCCATCTGGTTATGACACAGCAAAAAGGCCCTCACCAGATGCAGCTCCTTGATCTTGGACTTCCCAGCCTCCAGATCATGAGTGAAACAAACTTCTAGTGTTTATAAGGCAGCCAGTCTGTGGTATTTTGTTGCAGCAACACAGAATAGACAAAGACACTGTGGATGTGGGCTCAGTCACCGTCTGACCTCATCCCTCATGGTGTCTTATAAGTTTCGGATCCTTTAAGCCCCCTTTCTGGTTATCTGACCCAGGTCGGGATTGTTTTGTTTTTACTTTATTCTTGTCTCCGGAGATTTGGGATGAGAGGGAAGGAAGATTTGGGATGTGTGCTCTGGCTAGTGTCTGTTCTGATGCTTTTTTGAGAACCCAAGAACTCAGGGGAGAAAGAATAGGAAAGGGAGTCTCTTCCTACAGCACAGGCCTTTCTCAGGCTCTGGGAAGCAGCACTGAGCAGGGGTGCAGATAAGGTTTACTCTTTCCTTCCTCCTCCTTTGGCCTCCCCCTGTGTCCGGCACCCCTGTGCTCGGGCAGGCCAAAGGGAGAAGCTGGCTATGGCTCTGGCCCTTCTCCGCTGGTCTTTTCTGGCCCTAAGCACCCTCTGCCTGGTTGCCATCCACATGATGGGTCTCTTGGGAGGTACGTGTGTATTCTTTGGAGGACCCAGCAGGCTTCCACTGCACAGTTCCCTGATGTGGGAGATCTCCTTAGCCTCACACTTTTCTTTTTGATGTATCCTTTTATTCAATTCAGATAAGGGCCTGGAATTCTCTGCCAGCTGCAAGATGTGTTCATTCACTTGCCCAACATTTGTCAAGTGCTGTTATGGGCTAGGTACTTTGTAGGGGCTTTTTATCCAATAGAAACCTCTGTGTAGGATGATAGTGCTTACAGAATAGATGATGTGGCGTTGTTTCTGTGTGCGGAGGTGGGGAGATGGATGGACCGGTTGGAAAATGTTCTACAGAGGATATGAGTCCTAACTGAATCTTGAAAGGTGAGTGGGCAGCATAAAGGGAGAGGAGTCGGGAAAGTCAGGCTTCGAGGTAGACAGTGGGTCCACAGCCCAGTTCCAGGCAGGGAGGCAGTAAGTTCCCAAATGGTTCTGAACAGGGAGGGGAGATATGTCTCCCCTTGGTTTTGGGTTTCAGGAAGACCCAGATGGTAGGAGTAAGGAGGAGGGATTGGATGGGGCAGGTCGGATTGGATGGAGACACTGCTAAGAGGCTGTTGGGAGTTCTGAGAGCTGAAAAAAGTACCCATGAGGATGTTTATGTTTGGGAAACTGTGCATTTGTGTGCACACTTGCCACACACACACATACACAAACACCCTCATGCACAACCAGATGCAGAAGCTGCTGCTCCCAAATCATTGCTCAAACTGGTGCCAGGCTGCACTTGCCGTGGAAGGATAGAGTCCAAAGAAACAATAGCTCCTGGGGGCCAGTTTTCTTAAAAAGCTGCTTTTCTCTGAGCCCTGGGGTGAAAGCTGAGCCTGAGAAAGGAAGTAGGGCCCCAGGGTGATGTCATTGCCCACATCATTCAGTGCAAGGTGGGAAAGGGAAGCTTCAGCACAGCTCTACAGTCACCTGACAGCTCAGGGTATCTGGAGGGGGATGCCGCATCTCCAAATAACTCTTCTCACTGTACATCAGCGGGAGACAGAAGGGTGGAGAGTAAGGGTGGTTTGTCTGGTCCTTACATGTGCTGCTAATGAAGTTTCAGCAACTTTGGCAAAGGTTGTTAGGAAATCAGGCTATGTGATTATTTTAGGAACCTGTCTTGCCTCTAAATGAGTGAGATTAGAAATCTGTGACCATCTATTATGTTTGTCTCCTGAAGTCACACAGGTCTGTGTACCAGCTGGGCCTGATTCCAGGACCTGTGCTGTGGACTTTCAGGGCTGATTGTCAATGATGGAAGGTCCCTGGCACTGAGACTCAGGATGAAAATCTGAGTCTAGGAGAGGAGGGTTCTACATTTTGGAAATGGCATTATCCAACACACATTTAATACTAATTATAATTGGATTTAATTTCCCACAAAGCTCAGCTGAAACCCCCCTTTGCCTCCATACTATTTTTCTTATAGAAAAGCTGTAATTAAGTTACCCATGACATTGTCAGATTTCATTTTGGGATGAAATGTCTCGTGCTTGATTTTGGCACAGAAACACTTTCTTTTGGAAAGTGTTGTAAAATACTCTTTCAATTGCTTTCTTGTAATAAAAAGTAGAAAAAACCCTATCTTTACTCTTGTGTATTCTTCCGAAAAAGGACTTGAGTCTGTGTCTTGAGCTTAGAACTGTTCAGTGTTGTTTTTTGGGGATGGAGCGGGGTTGTGGGGAGAGGGTGTTTACAAAGTAAATGCAAAAATTCTCCAGTTATCTAGAGGCTACTTCTCTAGCAGCCTTGATTGTTTGTAACACAGCCAAGAACACGAATGTAGTAAAAGCAGCTACTGAACTGCCAAAAATATTATCAAAACTCCAAGAACCCAAGCTCTGGCTCACAATATATATGTCTCTTAGATGCGCCTTCCTAGTCAACTTACTCTTCATTTAGATTACAATAATATCATCCCGGTTATTTGATTTCCTTGACCCTCAGCAAGTTAGAAGTAAAGATGGAAATGAGAGCCTTCCCGAAGTAGGTACCCTGATGTCAGCGTGACAGTTGGCAGGCTGACAGCAAGGCTAGGGAGAGAAGAGGTAGAAAAAAGGAAAGAAGAGAGATCCACTTATTGAGCTGGACCATGAGCAGGAGACAGAAACACAGCAAAGGATGGAGGATACCCAGAGGAGTTTAGATTTTGACCCATTTAGTGACTGTGCAATACATCGAGAAAACTTTTCAT
Source organism: Theropithecus gelada (assembly GCF_003255815.1). NCBI lineage: Eukaryota > Metazoa > Chordata > Mammalia > Primates > Cercopithecidae > Theropithecus > Theropithecus gelada. The sequence goes on from NC_037681.1 coordinate 5,771,030, forward strand.
CCTGTGAAATTAAATAAAGCAACTTTGAAACTTTGGGTTAAAGGAACATTCATGTTTGTGAAACTTCACCTTTCTCAAAGGCTACCGCTGAGAAGCCACTAGCCTTATAGCAGAGGTGAGCAAAGTCCCTGCGGGTCTGCTGTTGGGTAGCCGTGGAAGCTGAGCGCAGTGCCTGGTACAAAGTGGCATCAAAAATAAATGCCAGCTCTTCCAGTTCCAGAATCAGATGGCATAGACTCAGTTTCTCCTCTCCAAATATATCTAAATCCCCTGGAAATTATTCAACAGACAGTTATAAAAGGACCCTAAAAACTGAAAAGAAGGAGGATTTGGTATGGGCTTCAGGACTTGAGGAATGATGATGAGGTGTGTTCTTGGGTTTTCTTTATATCTCTCAGATTGGGTACAGGAGGGATCTGCAACCTGGGACCGACAACAGACATAGATTAAAAACAGACAGACAAAAGAAGCCTGATCTCCCTGGCCAAAGGACTAGAGAAAGGAAAGCCCACCAGAGACCTAGTGGGGACCTCCAGCCTCAGGTCTGTAACCAGGTTCCCTGGGGGTGGTCTGATCTGTTTGGAGGAGGAGAAATGAAGCCTTGATCAGTCCAGGCCCCACTCACAAGAAGCCCAGATCCGTTGGCGATCCCATCTGCACATAGTGGCAGCAGCCAGGCGACCTGTGTCGGTGTGAAACTAAAGAAAATATTAGAACTAATGGCTGAAAACTTCCCAAGTTCGGCAAAATACATAAATCTTCAGATTCCTGAAGCTAATAAAATCCCAAATAGGATAAACCAAAGAAATCTACACCCAGACACATCATAGCCAAACTTATGAAAACTAAAGACAAAGAAAAAATCTTCAAAATAGTCAGACAGAGGCTGGGCGTGGGGGCCCACGCCTGTAAGCCCAGCACTTTGGGAGGCTGAGGTGAGTGGATCACCTGAGGTCAGGAGTTTGAGACCAGCCTGGCCAACATGGTGAAAACCCATCCCTACTAAATAATAATAAAAAAATTAGCTAGGCATGGTGGCACGTGCCTGTAGTCCCAGCTACTTGGGAGGCTGAGACAGGAGAATCGCTAGAGCCCAGGAGGCAGAGGTTACAGTGAGCTGAGATTGCGCCACTGCACTCCAGCCTGGGTGACAGAGCAAGACTCCATCTTAAAAGAAAAAAAGTAGTCAGAGAGAAATGATACATTATCTAGATAAGAACACCAGTTTTACTGACAGTGGATTTCTCATTTGAAACCATGGCTATTTGAATGAAGTGGAACAATGTTTTTCAAGTGCTGAAAGAAAAGAACAGCCCCAATTCACATATCCAGTGAAACTATGCTTCAGGGTTGAAAGAGAAATAAACACCTTCACAGAGGAAGAAAAACTAAGATAATTTATTGCTAGCATAGCTACCCTTAAATAATGTCTAAGGAAGCTCTCCACACAGAAAGAAAATGATAGAAGAAAAAGGCTAGAACCTTCTGAAAGGAAAAAACCAACAAACAACAACAACAACAACAAAAAAACAATGGAATGGATAGAATTAGAAATAGACTGTCCTTCATCTCATGAATTTCTTTGATTATATTTTATGGTTTTATGGTTGAAGCAAAAGCTGTAACACCATTTGATGTAGTGCTCAATATCTGCAGAGAGAATACTTTTAAGAGGATTACATTTAATAAGCAGAGACAATAAAAGGATCTAAATGAAAGTAAGATTTCTACACTTCACTTGTGTTATTGATTTTCTGCATTGTCTTTGTTTTAATTTCATTGATTTCTGTTCTTCTATTTACTATTTCTTTTGTTTGTTTGTTTTGAGCATATTTATTTTATTTATTTTTTTGAGGTGAAGTCTTGCTCTTGTTACCCAGGCTGGAGTGCAGTGGTTTGATCTTGGCTCACTGCAACCTCTGCCTCCCGGGTTCAAGCCATTCTTCTGTCTCAGCATCCTGAGTAGCTGGGATTACAGGCATGCACCACCATGCCTGGCTAATTTTTATATTTTTGGTAGAGATGGGGTTTCACCATGTTGACCAGGCTGGTCTTGAACTCCTGACCTCACGTGATCTGCCCTCCTCGGCCTCCCAAAGTGCTGGGGTTACAGGCGTGAGCCACCATACCTGGACTGTTTTGAGCATATTTTGTTCTTTTTTTCCCTAGGTTCCTTAGGTAGAAGTTTAGGTTCACTTGAAACTTTCTTTCTTCCAATGTATGCATTTAATGCTATAAATATCCCCCTCAGTACAGCTTTAACTGTATCTCACGACTTTTGATATGTTGTATTTTCATTATCATTCAGTTGAATGTATTTTTTAAAAAACTCTTGAGACTTCTTCTTTGACCTATGGATAATTTAGAAATATGTTGTTTAGTTTTCAAGTGTTTTGAGATTTTTCTTATTGATGTCTAATTTTATTCCATTGTGGCTGGAGGAACACACTGTATGATTTCAATTCTCGTGAATTTGTTGAAGTTTGTTTGGCTCAGGATAGTCTGTCTTGGTATAAGCTCTGTAGGCAACTCTAAAGAATGTATATTCTGTTGTTGGGTGGATTGTTCTATAAATGTTGATTAGATCCTGTTGGTCGACGGTATTGTTCCATTCTTCTATACCCTTGCCAATGTTCTGTCTGGTTATTCTATCAACTGTTGAGAGGGAGGTATTGAAGTCTCCAGCAGTAATTGTGGATTGATCTATTTCTCCTTTCAGTTCCATCGGTTTTTGTTTTGCCTATTTTGCAGCTCTGTTGTAGCATATACATTTATGATTGTTAAATCATTTGGTGGATTGTTTCTTTTATCATTATACCATGTCCCTCTGTCCCTCTGGGTCTCTGATAATTTTCTTTGCTCTGAAGTCTACTTTATCTGAGATATACAATATATATATAATCTCAATTTGTTTACCTTCAACCTGCCTATATTATTATGTTTCAAATTGGTTTTTATAGATATTATAAAGTTGGATCATGTTTTTTTAACCCACTGTGCCAATCTCTGTATTTTAATTGTCATATTGTAACCATTTACACTTAATGTAATTATTGATATGACTTAAATCTGACTTTTTTTCTCTCTTCTCTTTGTTTGCATTTTTCTCTTTTTTCCTTTCTTTCCTGTGGGTTATTTAAACATTTTTTAAGAATGTAGTGTTGGTTTACCTATGGCATTTTTGAATGTCCCTATATTAGTCTGTTCTCATGCTCCTAATAAAGACATACCTGAGACTGGGTAATTTATAAAGGAAAGGGGATTAATTGACTCACAGTTCCACATGGCTGGGGAGGCCTCATAATCATAGCATATGGTGAATGAGGAGCAAAGTCATGTCTTATATGGCAGCAGGCAAGAGATAACTTGTGTAGGGGAACTCCCCTTTATAAAACCATAAGATTCATGAGACTTATTCACTATCATTAGAACAGCACAGGAAAGACCTGCCCCCATGATTCAATTACCTCCCACAACACATGGGAATTATGGGAACTGCAATTCAAGATGAGATTTGGGTGGGCACACAGTCAAACCATATCAGTCCCTCTTTGCATGGCATTTTAGTTGCTGTAGGTATTACATTATATGTTCATAATTTATCACAGTCTACAGGTGTCGTTATTTTACCAATTTTAGTGAAGCATAGAAATCTTATTTGCCTTCATGACCCCTTACTATCCTCATTTATAATATAATTGTTTTAAATATTTCTACTACATAATTAGAGCTATATCAGAGGGTGCCATAATTTTTACTTCAAATGTCAAACATAATTTAGAAAACTTAAGAGTCTTAAGGAAAGTGATATGATTTGGCTACGTGTTCTCACCCAGATCTTATCTCAAATTGTAATCCCCATGTATTGAGGGAGGGACCTGGTGAGAGGTAATTGGATCATGGGGCAGTTTTCTCCAAGCTCTTCTCATGACAGTGAGTCCTCATGAGATCTGATGGTTTAAAAGTCTGTGGCTTTTTTGCATTCTCTCTTTTGGTCCTGTTTTGCCGTGGTAAGACATGCTTGTTCCCCCTTTGCTTTCTGCCATGATTGAAAGTGTCCTGAGGCCTCCCCAGCCATGTGAAACTGTGAGTCAATTAAACCTCTTTTAATTATAAATTATCCAGTCTCAGGTATGACTTTACAGCAGTGTGAAAACCGACTAATATATAAAGTGTATTGTACTTATCCACATTTGTGTTCGCTGTTTTCTTCCTTCCTTTCTGATTATCTAAGGTCTGATTTTCTTCTTTTGTCGTTTCTTTTGTATTTATAGAACTTCTTTTAGACTTTCTTTTATTATAGGTCTATTTGCTACAAATTCTCTTAGTTTTCTTTCATTTGAGAATGTCTTAATTTCCCTTTAATTTCTGATATTTTTGTTAGATATAGGATTCTGAGTGGACAGTTATTTTCTTTCAACACTTGAAAAATATGCCATTTCCTTCTAGAGTCCATGGTTTCTGATGAGAAATATGCTGTTATCTGAATTGGTTTTTATCTGTAGGTAAGGTGTCCTTTCTTACTGTTTTAGGTTTTTTCCTTTGTTTAATTTTCAGAAGTGTGATTATGATAGATTTTTGCATAGATTTATTTGGTTTGACCCTGTTTTTGGTTTTCTCAGCTTGCTGAATCTTTAGGTATTGCCAGATTTGGAAGATTTTAGTCATTATTTCCTTTACCAGTTTGTCAGCCCTGTGCCCTTTCTCCTCTCCTTCAAGAACTCTGATAATACAAAAGGTGTATCTTTTGTTACAGTCTCGCAAATCCCTATGGCTCTGTTTATCATTCTTTTTCAGTCTGCTTTCTCTCTGTTGGTCAGACTGAGTAATTTCTATTGTTCTATGTTCCAGCTCACTGATTCTTCCCTGTCCCCTCCATTCTGCTGCTAAGCCACCCACTGAGCCTGTTATTTTAATTATTGTATTTTTCACTTCTAAAATTTCAATTTGGTTCTTTTCTTTGTATATCTTCTTTTTCTTTGCTGAGAGTTTCAGTTTATTTGCTGAGAGTTTCAATTTTTTTTTATTGGTTTCTAGTGTGCTTATAATTGTTCATCGAAGCATTTTTATGACAGCTACTTTAGAATCTTTGTCAGATAATCTAACATCTCTGTTCTTTCAGGGTTGGTATCTACTGATACCTCCCTGGCTGAAAAAGATGTGAGTGACTCATTTCTGCTCTCCATGCAGCCTCAACTGACACCACTGATATGGGGTGTGGGCCTTCTTATACTGGGCTGTGGTGAAATCCTGGTTCTCCATTCTCCTTTGAGACTACACTAGCAGAGATGGGGAGGCCTTATAACTCTGATTTAGGGGTGAAAATCCAGACTGACCAGGTGGTCCCTAAAGGCACCATGTAGTGATGGGAGATGCTTGTTACTGCTTGGTAGGAATAGAAGTCCTGGCTCCCTACTCAGCTTTCTCTGACACCACCTGACAGGTGATTGGGACACATTCCTGCAAGTTTAGGCTCCCACTTGACCTTGGCTGGTGTGAGTAGTGGCTGAGCCAGAGTTTTTCTTTGGTGTTTGGCTGGAGTAGGATGATTATTGTCTGAAAGTTTTCTGTCTTGCTAGGCTGACTTTTGTTGTCCCTTTGACTGTGGGGAGCAGGCTTTTGTCAGGGCTATTTTTGTCTGTGCCCACTGGTGTTTGCAGTTTGCTGGCTTGTTCAGCTCCAACTCTGGCATATGTGAGACAAAACTTAACTTGGAACTCCTTATCATTTTGTGACTTGTGTATTGGGGTTCCTAGCCTTCTGTCTGCCTTCTCTCCACCTCTCAGAATCTTCTTACCTAGTTATTGATTTTACATATAATGTGCAGGGATTTAGTTGTACTTTCCAGGAGGAATAGGGAAAAGTACATCTCCTTCATCTTCTCATAAGCTCAAATTCTGGCATCACATTTTAAATTATAAGAAACATGCTCATTTTTACTAACTTGTCATAGATTCTGGCCTGATGGATTATAATGTTGAAAACATGAATAAGATCCAAAGACAACAAAAGCCTCATCAAAGGGACTGTGTTCTATATACCATGCACCAAGTGTGCTGATTTTTACAACTGTGACTCGCTTCTGTGAGCAAATCTTGTAATTGGAACCCTCACTGTAGCTTTCTTCTTAGAAATCCATGTTGAGAAATGCACTGATATGCTGGGCTTAAGTGAGATTAGCATCTGAACATGTTGCTTAACATAGCTAGTATTTCCACACAAACTCATAGCTACTATTTCCACACAAACTGTGATTTATATCAGGAAATGGGCTCTTGACAGTTCTTAAAGAAACACAACCAGTTAATTCGTGGCAAACACATATTTGGCAGACTTGGGTTATTGGAGCAGGAAAAATAATTTCTTAAAAACAGTAGGTGCCCCCATTAAAAAGTAGGCAAAGGACATGAACAGACACTTCTCAAAAGAAGACATTCATGCAGCCAACAAACATATGACGAAAAGCTCAACATCACTGATCATTAGAGAAATGCAAATCAAAACCACATTGAGATACCATCTCATACCAGTCAGAATGGCGATTATTAAAAAGTCAAGAAACAACAGGTGCTGGCAAGGCTGTGAAGAAAAAGGAATGCTTCCACACTGTTGGTGAGAGTGTAAGTTAGTTCAACCATTGTTTAAGACAGTGTGACAATTCCTTGGAGATCTAGAAGCAGAAGTACCATTTTATCCAGCAACATCCAGCAATCCCATTATTGGGCATATACCCAAAGGAATATACATCATTCTATTATAAAGATTCTTGCACGTGTATGTTAATTGCGACACTGTTCACAATAGCAAAGTTATGGAATCAACCCAAATGCCCATCAACAGTAGACTGGATAAAGAAAAGGTGGTACATGTACACCATGGAATACTGTGGCAGCCATAAAAAGGAATGAGATCATGTCCTTTGCAGGGACATGGATGGAACTGGGAGCCATTATCCTCAGCAAACTAAGGCAGGAACAGAAAACCAAACACTGCATGTTCTCACTTATAAGTGGGAGCTAAACAATGAGAACACATGGACACATGGTGGGGAAGCAACACACATTGGGGCCTATCGGAAGGTGCATGGGAGGGAAAGCATCAGGAAGAACAGCTAATGGGTAATGGGTTTAATACCTACCCGATGGGTTGATCTGTGCAGCAAACTACCATGGCACATGTATGTAACAAATCTGTAAATCCCGCACATGAACCCTGGAACTTAAAATAAAAGTTGATTAAAAAAAAATAGTAGGTGCATGATTGTGCCTGCTGCAGTCCAGCCTACGTAACACAGGGAGACCTGTTTCTAAACATAAATAAATAAATAGTAGGTGTAACAGGTGTGAGAAGCCTGGAAGGTGCTGGAAGATGAGACACAATGCTTGGTTTCTGATCCAAGCATTCAGTGTCTGGTGGGAGAGAGAAATACAAAGAAATGATCCCGGGGCGGTGGTATAGTAGGGAAGAGACTCCTTGAGACACCGCAGAGGGAGAAGCAAACTGCCGGGGAGGATAGTGAGGCACACAGATAGACTTGGTATGGCCTCATAGTGAAGTGAGAAGCAGCATCTGAGCTGAAATTGTGCGGGCGATGATAGGATGCAGGGAGCAGCATGCAGAGTCTTGGAGGAAGATCCATTACTGCTGAAGGAGAGAGTGGATGTGGGGCAGCATCAGAAGACAAGACTGGAAGAATAGGCAGAGACAGATTTCAAGAGATGTGGATTCCATGAACTGCAGAAAGCATTTTTTTTTTTTTTTGAAGAAAAAGTTGGCTTTGAAGGGAAAAGGCTTTTTAGGCCTTGTTTTGGTACCTCTGCAATAGTTAAAAATGCAAAGGCAGACTAGAAAGATGAAGAAATGGGAAATTGTGACATGTGGAAGAAACAAAGGTGCTACCCTCCGAAGGCATGGCTGAGCCTAGGAAATGGGAGGGCGGGGCAGGTGGAAGGTGTTTGCACAGATGGGGAATGTTTCATGGAAGAGGTGTCTTTCTGATGTCATTGGGTAATCCCGAGGCGTAGACCAGACCCACGGGGGAGCCATGGCCAGGCTGATTTGTCTTTGCCATAGGAATGTTTCCACGCAGCTATGCACGGATGCCATGGCTGCCTATGAAGGAGTGAGCTCCCTGTTCCTGGAACGTGTTGTCCAGTGTGTTGGACGTACTGGCCGGCCAACCACTGAGCTAGTGAAATTTGAGAATTTCAGCTTCCAGTGGGCCATTGGATGAAACAGTTTCCTGGGTCCCTTTTAGGTCTGAGGATCTGTGATTCATATTTACTGATAGACTGGGTGGAAATCATGTTGGGATCAAAGTGTGAAACATTCGATTCTAACACAATCCACTCAGAGAAATGGAAACTTTGCAGTTTTCATTATTTATGTGTTCTGTGAGGATCTTTCTCAGTGCAAGGCACTTCTATAAGCCTTTGTCAGAATTTTCAGCCCTTCCACAATTGGTATGATTCCTTCAGAGCTGAACTGTGAACCTGCTATGGGCTTAGCTGGGAAAATGTGTCCTCTATGTGAATCTAGATTGGACCATGTCCCCAGATGTGCCCCAGCATCAAACTTGCTCCAAGTTGGGGTCATTTGACCCAGGACCATTCTAAACCACTGCAGATTCAATATTTTCAGAGTTAGGAGGGAGCTCAGCCAGCCACGGGGAGAGAACAGAGCCATACACACATCGGGCAGGAATGGTGTTCTTGCTTTCACTGGCTGTATTCTCAAATATGCGTTCTTCTTCTCGTTCCCTTCTCCTACCCACCTGTGGAGCTGAGTAATAATAATAATAGCCAATATATTGGACATTTGTAGTATTAATATGTGACACATATTTAATCTCCTCAACAACCCTAGAAGTAGAAGGTTTTTGTTTTTGTTTTTGTTTTTCTTGCGATGGAGTTTCACTCTTGTTGCCCAGGCTGGAGTGCAAATGTAATCTCAGCTTACTGCAACCTCTGTCTCCTGGGTCAAGCAATTCTGCCTCAGCCTCCCAAATAACTGGGATTACAGGCATGCACTACCACACCCGGCTAATTTTGTGTTTTTAGTAGAGACGGGGGTTCTCCATGTTGGTCAGGCTGGTCTTGAACTCCTGACTTCAGATGATCCACCCACCTCGGCCTCCCAAAGTGCTGGGATTACAGGCATGAGCCACCATGCCTGGCCAGAAGTAGAAGTTTTTTATCTCCACTTAGGAAGAAACTGAAGGTCAGAGTGATTAGAACTTGCCCAAGTTTGCGGAGCTGGATGGAGCCGCTGACTCTGGCTCCTGATCCTGAAGTATTCAAGAGTCCCGTGTATGACCGCATTTGATCTCTTTTAAAGGTTCAGTCAGTGATCTTTTTTCTCATGAAAGGGAATAGAGGGTCCTCATTTTCCTCTCCACTACCAATATGCATAGAAATGTTATGAGACTGTGTCTATGAAAAACATTCCATCATAAATGTGAAGCACAAAGAAATAGAAATCATTCTATTATAAAGATACATGCATGCGTACGTTCATTGTAGCACTATTTTCACACACTGACCATGCCCATGAAACCACCACCAAGATCAAGACTCAGAGCACAACCAGCTCCCTGAATGCCCTGCCATACCCGTGGCTTCCATCACCATAGCTCAGCTTTGCTGTCCTTGACCTCCTCCTATGGGTCATGCCTCGTGTCCTCTTTTGTATCTGGCTGCTTTTGCTCAGCATTTGTAAAAGCCATCCAGTGGTGTTCTGGTCAATTGGTTCACAGAAGACAAAAAAGAAAACCAACCAAAAAAAATCCAAAAACAAAACAAGACCTCATTTTTAGCATTTACCAATGTCCACACCTCCACCATGGCTGATGGCAAGCTACCAATGATTTAAATTCCAGACTATTTCATGATCAAGTCTTGTGAGCTGATATGGGCCAGCCCTGCCATCTGCAGGACTCGTTCACCTGCTGATGTGTGGTTGCATGTCATGCATTTTCAGTGTCCCAGGTGTACAGATATGTGGGCTCTTTTTATTGTGGCCTTTGGGCAAGTCACTGGTTTCGAAAGCAGCCTCTTTGGGAAATTTAATTTCTGTAGCTCTGCGGTGCTGTTGCAGAGATGTGAACACTGGCGCCAGAAACCTGCGGTCCTGGTCTTGTCTCTACCAGTAACCCTCTTGACTCCCATACTCAACCTCATCCATGCAGATGGGAAGCCGCATACCTCCTCACAGGCTTGTGAGGTCACTTACCACTCATTGGGTGCTTAATAAATGTTTCCTCCCTCCCTTTCTCTCTCTTTTTCATCTCAGAGAAGGTGACTGTACCTTGAGTGAAGTTGTATGGAGATGTAGGAATCCATGTGCCTCCACTGATCTTTGGAGTGTTTTGCTCTGACACCCAGAGCCTCTGCAGGATCCTCTGAAGGGAAGGAAAGGAAGGAGGGAGGAAGGAGAGAAGGATGAAAGGAGTGGAAGGTGGGAAAGGAGAGAAGGAAGGAAGAGAAGGAAGAGAAGGAAGAGAAGGAAGGAAGGAAGGAAGGAAGGAAGGAAGGATGGAAGGAAGGAAGGAAGGAAGTTGGGCCTATCAGTTCTGTCCCTGTGAGCCTGGAAGAAGAGCTCTGTTGACAGATGGACCGTTTGAATTGGCTGCCTGTGATGGACCCAGAAGACCTACTCACACATGGAAATGATGTTCTTTTTGCACCAGAGTCTCCTTGTTCCTGAATACAGTCAGTCATGTGTCACTTAATAATGGGGATACATTCTGAGAAATGCATCGTTAGGTGATGTCGTCCTTTTGTGAACATCACAGGGTGTACTTACACAAGCTTAGATGGCATAGCCTACTACACACCTAGGTGTATGGTGTAGCCAATTGTTCTTAGGTTAAAACCTGTACAGCATGTTACTCTACTGAATACTGCAGGCAATTGTAACACAATGGCAAGAATTTGTGTATCTAAACCTTAAAAAGACACAGGAAAAACACAGTATGAAAGATTAAAAATGGCACACCTGTGTAGGGCACTTCCCATGAATGGAGCTTGCAGGATTGGAAGTTTCTCTGGGTGAGTCGGTGAGTGGGTGGTGAGAGAATGTGAAGGTTTAGGACATTGCTGTACACTGCCGTAGACTTTGGAAACACTGTACTCTCAGGCTAAATTTATTTCAACATTTTTTTCTTTAATAATAAATTAACATTAGCTTAATGTAACATTTTTACTTTATAGATCTTTTCAGTTTTAAAATTTTTTGCTCTTTTCTAATAACAACTTAAAACACAAACACATTTTATAGCTATACAAAAATATTTTCTTTCTGTGTGTTCTTATCGAACAAGAGTTTTTTCTGTTGTAATTTTTTTTTTTAACATTTTACACGTTTTTGTTCAAAACTAAGACACAAACACACACATTAGCCCGAGCCTCTGCAGGGTCAGGATCGTCACTATCACTGCCTTCTTGTCCACATCTTGTGCTGCTGGAGGGACATCGGGGCAATAAGACGCATGGAGCTGTCATCTCCTAGGATAACAGTGCCTTCTTCTGGATACCTCCTGAGGGACCTGCCTGAGGCTGTTTTACAGGTAACTATTTTTTCCTAAGTAGGAATACACTCTAAAATAACCATTAAAAATATAGTAGTAAATACATAAGCCAGCAATCTAATTGTTTATTATTATTATCAAATATTATGTATTGTATGAAATTGTGCTATTCTTTTACAGGCCTGGCAGTGCAGGAGGTATGTTGACATCAGCACCACCACAAACATGTGGGTAATGCGTTGTGCTATAATGTTATGTGCTATGGCTGGAAGAAGTCCCTGTGAGCTTGGAAGAAGAGTTCTGTTGACAGATGGACCACTTTGAATTGGCTGCCTGTGATGGACCCAGAAGACCTACTTACACAAGGAAATGACATTCTTTTTGCACCGGAGCCTCCTTGTTCCTGAATACAGTCAAGTGTCACTGTATTTGCGACATGTGGAAGAAACGAAGGTGCTACCCTTCAAAGGCATGACTGAGCCTAGGAAATGGGAGGGTGGGGCAGGTGGAAGCTGTTTGCACCTTCTCCCAAACCCAATTACTTAACAACGGGGATGCGTTCTGAGAAATGCATCATTAGGTGATTTAGTCATTGTGTGAACATCATAGGATGTACTTACACAAGCTTAGATGGTATAAGCCCTGCCACTTGGTGATAGGAATTATTCAGCTCCTTTATAATCTGAGGGAGTCACTGTGGTGTATGTAATCTGTCATTGACAAAAATGTTGTTCTGACCGTAGATCCTCACAACCCAGGTGTCCTCTGGAGAGATGTCCCATCGTTGGGGGATTGTGAAAGGAAACTGGAGAAAGGCAGTCAAGAGACCAAAGAATGACAGTCTGTGAAGACATTTTTCAGGGTGAAGAGAAAGTAAAGACTTGGCTGCAGAGGGGGACCCAGGGCCTTTGCAGCCAGGAGCCTGAGGCCTCAGCAAGGCAGACAGTGCCTGCTGACCCTGCGTCGCCACCAGCTGCGGTCGTGCCTCCACCAGCAGGAGCTCCTCCTGGAAGCGGGGTGGGGAACATCTTCCATGGAGTTGGCCCAAGGGCACTTTCTCTCTGCCACAGGCTGAAGAGTCATCTCCTGCTCTCTCAACTGTGAAAACATGCTGATGTGGCCAAGGGAAACAAAATGCCCCTCCCTGCCTGCGAGTTCAATCCATGTCCCTTTAACAGCTGGCCGAGATGGAGAACAGCATCTCCTTCCAAACCAATGACTGTTTTTTTTGGATCCCCCTCCAGCACCCCAATCCCGGGACTCGGGGCTTCCTGGTGAAAGCTGCTGATTTTTGTGACCTCTTGGATGGATGCCTTGTGTCCCAAGGGCAAAGACCACGCTCAGATCCCTGGCTGGGGCCTCACTTCTTGGCCGCCGGTCTGCAGCTCATGCTGCTGCCGCCTCCCCCGGGCTTTTTGGAGGATAATCTAGAAAGACTCAGCCTGGTATGCATAGGGAACGGAAAAACTAATGATTCTGGAACTGGCTGGATCTAATTTAAAATCCTGGCTCTGCAACATGCTGGCTGGGTGACTGTGGGCAGAGGCTCGCTCCCGTGTGTCAGGCACCCTATAACTTCTCCAAGAGCCCTGCAGATTCAGAATATCAACCCCACTGGGTTGGGGGAGGCGGAAGAGCTGCCCAGGCTACGCAGCCAAGGCAAGACCAAGCTGGATTTGAGCCTTTGCTGTTCTGACCACAAAGCCACCCTCTGTTGTCCACATGACACTCTAGTGCCACAGGCTGGGAGTGCCCCAGGAGCACTGGAGTTCCTGTAGGTCCCATAGCTCTTCCTGTGGGTGGGGGTGAGGGGTGCACAGGAAACTCTTCCTGCCTGGAGAAGGTGCATGCACATGTGCCTAAGGTATGCATTCTACTCATGGGTGGCACATTTATTTAACTGTTCCTTTACAGTCAGACATGGCGATCACTTCCAGTTGTTTACTATTCATCAGCAAAGCTGTGTAAAATATTCAAAATCCCAAGTCTTTTCTCCATTCCTACTTCCTTATGAGACATACCTGGAAGCCGAATCACTGTGTCTCTGTATGAAAAATTCAGGCCTTAAATAAAATACCTGTTGTTAAATTGCCATCAATAAGGGCTCTGGTGGGACTTATACTCCCCCTACTCAGAGACTTTTTCCCTGTAGCTGGAGGCTGTTTGTGAGTTAAGGTCAAGGCTATGTTGTTTTGATCTTTGGTTAAGACTGACAAAATACCCAGTGTGTGTATGTGCGTGCGTATGGGGGGAGGGGAGGGCTGCAAAATCAATTTCTACTACAAAAGGGCACCCTCAGTGCCCTCTCCTCTGTTTTCCCAATCTATTGTTTAAATCCCATGGTGCATAGGCAAATGCACAGAGAATGTAAGGAAATGAAAAAAAACCAAACCAAACCAAAACAAAAAAAACCGAGAGGAAAAAGAAAAAAGAAGAATCTTGCCTGGGATAGTGAGTATATAAGAGGTTTTCTTTTTCTAGTCAAAATTTTTTTTTAGTAAAAATGGGAGGGGAGGGAGAGGATATCCTTAGCCAGACTATGAACCCAACTCTCTTAGATGTTAGACACTTGGGAAGAGACAGGCCCTGTCAATTAATTTTTAAGGTAAAAAATACGCAAATCTTTTTGTTCTACCTGGTAACTGAAGTCCAAGTGTGGTCTGTCTATCCTCTGGCAAGGCAGGCTGCTGACTTTTCTCTCTGGCTGTGCACCTGTGTGCAGGTGCCTCTCAGGTGTCATGCATTGAAGTGAAGTTACTCTGACCCAGCCTCTGAAGAGGACAAAGTGGCTCTGATGCTGCTCCAGTGAACACTCCGTCGGCCAAAGCACGGATGCTCAGGCTCTGGCTGACCAGGGCAAGCGTGGGGTAAGAAAGAGCAGCCGTATCTGGATGTGCAGGCCAACGATGCCCAGTCAGGCTGTATTCCTCAAACCCCAGGGACAGGGAGCCATGAACTCCACCTGGTGACTTTCAGATTCTGCCCTGCACTTAGCACGGTACGCGGGGAGGGCAGATTTCATCTTCATTTTACTTCTGGCCTCCTCAGTCACTGGGAATGGTGATGCCAGGACTTGACTGTAATTGGAGATAGGCCCTTTAAAGAAGTAATTAAGTTAAAATGAAGCTGGTAGGATGGACCCTGATCCAAACTGATGGGAGCTCTTATAAAAAGAGGAAATTTGGATGAAGAAGAAATACCAGGAGGTCTTGTTTATAGAGGGACAACCACGTGGAGAGACAGCGAGAGGGCAGCCATCTGCAGGCCAAGGCGAGAGGCCTCAGCAGAAACCAATCCTACTGACACCTTGATCGGGACTTAGAACCTCTAGAATTGTGAGACATAAATTTCTGTTAAGCCACCCAATTCATAGTATTTTGTTTTTTCCATCCTAGCAAACTAATACAACTACCCTCTCTCATGTCACACATGATTTAATAAAATTGGAGTCATTCTGCATTCCAGTTCGGTATCATGCTTTATTCACTTTACCTCTGCATTGCTAGCCCTTTCCTGTGTTCATGGTTCCCTGCTGAACAGGAGGATAAGGTTTGAATGCCACAGCCCAGCACTCATGATCATCATGGACAGCCCTTCTCCTACCCAGCCATGCTGATTTGCTCTCTGTTTCCCAAATTCTCTCCGTCTTTTCCGCTCCTGCCAGCCCCTGGCATCCATTAAAAGTGATTTTCCCTACTGTCATTCAGGGCGTGGCTCATACTGAAACCTGTCTTGCCATGTATCCCTCGTCATGGCAGGGCATTTATAAATCAACCTGTGTCTCCAGCATTTACCATACTCCCTTGTAACACATGTTACGTCTTCACCCAGCCTTAGGAGGCGGTGATTATTTTAAAAGGAGGATTGAGAATTGTTAGCTTGTTCTGGCATTGCTATAAATAAATACCTGAGACTGGGTAATTTATAAAGGAAAGAGTTTTAATTGGCTCATGGTTCTGCAGGCTGTACAGGAAGCACGATGCTGGCATCTACTCCACTTCTGGGGAGGCCTCAGGAAACTTACAGTCATGGTAGAAGGTGAGGGGGGAGCAGGGATCTTACATGGTAGGAGCAAGAGACAGTGAGGGGGGCAGTGCTACACACTTTTGAAAAACCAGATCCCCCAATAACTCACTACCACAAGAATAGCACCAAGAAGATGGTGCTAAACCATTCATGAAGGACCACCCCCATGATCCAATCGCCTCCCACCAGGCCCCACTTCCAAAACTGGGGATTACAATTCAACATGAGATTTGGGTGGGGACAAAAATCCAAATCATATCGAGAATTACGGGCATAATTAAATTACTCCTTGGTCCCTGTCTCTGACTGCCATTAACATTAGAGAAAGGGTAATACATCTTCATTAAGTTGGGTTTATCCCAGGAATGCAGCTTGGTTAAGCATTAGAAACCCAATCAATGTAATTTACTCTATTAACAGAACGAAGGATTAAAATCAAATCTTTTCAAGGAATGCAAAAAAGCATTTATCAAAATTCAATATCCATTCATGATAAAAACTCTCAGCAAACTAGGAACAGTAGGAAACTTCCTTAAAATAATAAAGGCATTTACAAAATTCCTGCAGGTTGCATCATACTTCATGGTGAAAGCCTGAACTATCTCCTAAATCCATTTACTCCTCCTCAGGGAAGACTTCCCTGACCCCATGTTTAAGTCAAACCCTCACTATACATTCCCTTAGGACCAGCCTCTCATCCAAAGAAATGATCATAATTGCAATTTAAAATGTATTTGTGGTCGGGCGCAGTGGCTCATGCCTGTAATCCCAGCACTTTGGGGGGCAAGGCAGGTGGATCTCTTGAGGTCAGGAGTTGAAGACCAGCCTGGACAACATGGTGAAACCCCATCTTGACTAAAAATACAAAAATCAGTTAGGTATAGTGGTGCGTGCCTGTAATCTCAGCTACTTGGGAGGCCAAGGTGGAAGGATCACTTGAGTCTGGGAGGTGGAGGCTGTAGTGAGCCAAGATCATCCCACTTCTCTCCAGCCTGGGTGACATGGTGAGACTTGGTCTAAAAAAAAACATATTTCTGCCACTATTTGCTTAGTGTTTGTTTTCGGGTGTAGACATTCAGCTCTGTGAACAACAGCATTCTGCTGATTTCTGCTGCCCTGTATCCAGATGGCAGGAACGGGTGAGTGAATGACAGGCACCTGTTCTGCTTACAGTCAGTAAAGTAAACACAATGCTACACATGTGAACTCCACTGGAAAGATGAACACTTGTGGTATATTTGGGGCCACTGTCCCAGGGAGAGTAGAAGTACAGGGTTTTGTTCTTCTGACTTGAGAAATTTTTGTGCTAGAAGGGCCACTGAGGGTCATCCAGGCCTATCGTTGCCCACCCCAAATTTATAGATGAGGTCCCTAGCACCTGAGATCTGAAGCATGCATGTCATCCCAAATGAACCACAAATCCTAGGCCAGAGTTAACAGTAGTAGTAACTGCACAGGATGAGTTGGTGCAGGGTGACAAGCTCATGCGTGGTAGCTATTTTGAATCAATACCCTGTAACTGACTTCTGCTGTTTGAAACACCTGGCAGAGTGCTGCAACTCACCCCTGGGTAAAGCCCCACCCTCTGAGGCTGTGGTGGGGTTCAGGGAATACTATCCCAAAATATGGCAGGTTGGCATTGGAGAAAATGGCAGAAGCAGGAAGGCCTCTCACCTTCTCCTCACCCTTCTTTTCCTGAAGCAGGCCATGACACCAAGCTGACCTTCCCCTGGAGCAAGTCATAAGGTCCTTGTGTGAGAGGTGCCTTGCTGAGTTCCCCCTTGTATATAACTATTAGATCATACTCCCTTTGTCCAATCACACTTCTCCACTATGATCCACTTCTCCATCAAACTTACAATAAAAACACACAGGTATCCCTCCCTCTCTTTCTTTCTTTCTTTCTTTCTTTCTTTCTTTCTTTCCTTTCTTTTCTTTCTTTCTTTCTTTCTTTCTTTCTTTCTTTCTTTCTTTCTTTCT